>NC_090654.1:280041601-280321601 GCF_040937935.1 Hyperolius riggenbachi
TTCTTCCTCTTCCCCCAGTATGATGTAGAGTTTCCTCTCCTCATCTGTGGAGGTGAAATCTGCAATGTGGGCGGAGAGTCTTTGGAAATGGGCGGTCCTCAACGGTGTATATTTGCTGCAGTGTAGCAGGAAGTGGGCCTCATCCTCCAGGACCCCCTGGTCACATTGCCTGCACAGTCTCTCCTCCCGGGGCTTCCATGTCTGTCTGTGTCGTCCTGTCTCTATCTCCAGGTTGTGGGCGCTCAGACGGTACAGGCTCAAGGCCTGTCTATCTTTGTGGTGGTGTAGCCTCTCCAGATATGGGGCCATTGTGTACTCCCTCTGTAGTGATTGGTAGATAGTGAGTTTCTGGGAGTTCTTTATGTCACTTCTCCATTCCTCTATGTATCGGTCCTTGCAGCTTTCTATCATTCCTTTTATTTGGGCTTTTGTCAGCCTGTGTTGGTGGTCTTGGCTGGGCTGGCTCTTGACGTTTTGTTTCAGAGAGCGTGGTATGGCCTCCCCACCCTGGCTCAGTGAGGCTTTATGGTGGTAAGTGCTGGGGTTGCTGCTCTGTATATGCGCCCAATATGAGAGCGCCCTCTGCTGGATAGTCAGCCATAGTGGGAATCTGCCTAGCTCTGCCCGGCAAGCTGAGTTCGAAGTGCTGCGATGGACTTGGAGAAGATACTTGCAGAACTCTAGATGGAAGATTTCTGTTGGGCTGGAGTCCCATTTTGATTGGTCAGGGTAGGTGACCGGGCCCCATACCTCACTGCTATAGAGCAGGATTGGGGTGATGATGCTGTTGAATATCTTTACCCAGACTCTCACCGGTGGTTTTAGGTGGTAAAGTTGCCTTCTGATGGCATAAAACGTTCTGCAGGCTTTTTCCTTCAGGGCCTCTACTGCTGGTTTAAAGCTCCCAGTTTGGTTAATTTCCAGCCCCAGGTAGGTGTAACTGTTTGTGGTCTCCAGTGGGCAGCCATTTAATATAAATGAGGAGGTGGGCATTTTTAGATTTTTTCTCTGGAACACCATCACTTTTGTCTTCTTTGGGTTGATGGGCAGTGCCCATGTGGTGCAGAAACTCTCCAGTACTGCCAGGCTGTCCTGTAGGCCCCTTTCTGTTGGGGAGAGCAGCAGGAGATCATCTGCATACAGCAGGAACTTCACCTCGTGGTCATGCAAGAGGAGGCCTGGTGCTGGGGAGGATTCCAGGGCTACAGCCAGTTGGTTAATAAATATGTTAAAGAGCGTTGGGCTCAAACTGCAGCCCTGCCTGACTCCTCGACCCTGCTTGAAGAACGCGCTTCTCTTCCCGTCCACTTTCACACTGCATTGGTTCCCAGTATATGAACTCTTGATGACATCATAGATTCTACCTCCTATTCCGCTCTCTAGGAGTTTTAGGAAAAGGCCTGGGTGCCACACCGAGTCAAACGCCTTCTTAAAATCCACAAAGCAAGCGTGTATTTTGCCACGTGAGCTGTGGACATGAGTCTTGATAAGGCTGTGCAGTGTGTAGATGTGGTCGGTTGTGCGGTGGTTTGGCATGAACCCAGCTTGGCTTTTGCTGAGTACGTCCTGCTGTGTGAGGAAGGAGAGGATCCTTTTATTGATGATGCTGTTAAACAGTTTCCCCAGTGTACTGCTGACACAGATTCCTCTGTAGTTTGCTGGATCATATCTGTCCCCATTCTTGTAGATGGGTGTTATGAGGCCTTCACTCCAGGCCTGAGGAAAGGAGCCCGCACTCAGGATAAGGTTGAAAAGTCTTGCGAGTGCCTCATGTATGTCCGGGGGGCTGTATTTGATCATCTCTGGCAGGATGCCATCGGTACCACTAGCCTTCTTACATTTTATCAGCTTTGTTCTTTCTCTTATTTCCTCCATCGTGATTGGTGTATCCAGGGGGTTTTGAAAGTCCTTGATTGTCTCCTCCATGTCCTTCAGCTTTGCGGCTATTTGTTTCTGTTCCGGGGTTTGGGCATTTTCTGGGATGTCTTTGTAGAGGTCCCTGAAGTAGTGGAGCCAGATGTGGCCATTTTGGATGTGGAGAGGGCTTTTCTTGGGCTTTGTCCCAATGTGGTTCCAGGTCTCCCAGAATGAGTTGTCTTGGAGGGAGTCCTCCAGCTGTTGGAGTTTGTGGGAGATGTGGCTCTGTTTTTTCCGCCTGAGGGTGTCTTTGTATTGTCTCTGTAGGTGGTCATGGGCTTCCCTTAGGTCCTGGTTGTTGGGGTCTCTGTGCTTTTGGTTAGAGGCTGCCCTTAGAGAATTATGTAGAGCCTTGCACTCACTGTCAAACCATTTTTGGGACTGTTTATTTGTGGATCTCTTAAAGTTGGTCTGCTTGAGGCCGGCGAGTACTGCCATGTTATATAAGATGTTGCTGAAGTCCTTCACTGCATGGTTGACACCTTGTTTGTTCAGTTCATATAGGTTGGTATGAAAGTTTGTCAGCAGTTCTTGGATTTTGGCAGTGTTGGTCATGTTGGTGAATTTGATGGCAGACTCTTTGGGCCATTTGAAGGATGGTGGCAGCTTGTAGAGACCGTTCTGGTGAGGTTGCTGTGTGGTTGGTTTATCGGTGGATTTCAGGTACAGCAGGATTTGGTTGTGGTCTGACAGGTGTGTTTCAGGGGTGACTATGAGGGCATTGATGTTTATGGGGTCTGTGTCTGTGACAGCATAATCTACCACACTGCTGCCTACATGTGAGTTCATAGTAAATCTCCCAAGAGAGTCACCCCTGGTTCGCCCATTCATTATGTATAGGCCGAGGCTCCGGCACAGGTTCAACAGGGATTTCCCACTTTTGTTTACTGTCTTGTCATAGCTGTTTCTTGCTGTCTGCATTGGTTCCTGGTAGTAGCTCTCTCCTCCAAGTATGTATGTGTTTCCCTCAGAGGTCAGATAGTCCTTCTCTGTGCCTGTTCTAGCGTTGAGGTCTCCATAGATGAGCACTCTGCCCTGAGACTGGAAGTGGCTGGCTTCTCTTTGTAGGACCTCATAGATGTCAGGTTTGTAGTAAGGGGACTCTGTTGGGGGGATGTATGCTGCACACAGGTACATGTCAGACTGAGAGGTGAGGATGGAGCTGTTTATTTTGATCCAGATGTGGCTGTCTCCTCGTTTGATTGCTTTGATGTGCTCTGTGAGCTCCTCCTTATACCAGATTAGTATGCCTCCTGAACGGCGGCCCTGTTTAATGTTCCTGTTTTTCTGGGCAGATATGGAGAATTCCCGGTACCCCATGGGTACGAAAGATTCATCCTCTGCCCGGGTCCATGTCTCCAGGAGGATTTGGATATCAATGTTTTCAAGTCTCTTTTTAAAGTCTGGATCATTTGTTTTGGATCCAAAAGCTGAGGCGTTCAGCCCTTGGATGTTCCAGCTACTGATAAGGGATGTCATTTTGAGTCGGTTTACCTTGTAATGAGCAGAAATTTTCATAGGACTCAGTATTTTCAGGGGGAGGGTGGTCACTGTTGTGGGTGTCACCTCAATCTGCTTTGTATATTGATAAGCAAAGTTCTGATTTCCGCCATGATGCTACCCTCTGTCGCTTTGTGTTGCCATTGTGGGGCAGGCGGTTTTCTACATGTTTTCCATGCTTGTGGGCTCTCTCTCTGGTGTTGGGACATTGTGGTTTGCTGTCTGATTGTTGAGTTGGGGCTTTCTTGGAGTCTCTGGGGTCTACTTAGCACCATGTCCTTTAGTTCCTTTGCTAGGCGGCTGACTCCTTGTTTGTCAAGGTGCTTGTTGTTGTACAGATGGTCGGTTGTGATTGTGGTGTGCTGTGCCAGTTGTATGTCTGGTGAGGATCTGAGACTGGAGGCCAGCTCTGCATTGATCTGTGTAATTGTCTGGTGAGGAATGTCTCTTCTTGGGAGCAGGGAAGAGAGGATAATCTTTGTGCTGGGGAATTTCTGCTGTGCCCTTTTAACCAGTTGTGACAGTTTGTATGTGATGGTTTCTTGGTCTGTGGTGTTTTCTTGTATAATGTCATTGGTGCCGGTGTGCAGGATGAGATGTTTTGGGTCGGTGAAATAAGGCTCATTAATGACCTGTGTTACTTGTTCAATAGTTGAAGTGATGATTTTGATGGCATGCATCCCTGGAAAGAGTCTTCTTATGTCCAGGTATTTTCCATTAGAGTCTATAACCAGCACAATGTCAGGACTGCGATGTTTATAGGAGCGATTTGCTTGGTGTTTAGGCTTGGGCTGTGGGTTGTTGGATGAGGCTGTGTTGGCAGTATTTGGAGAGGGGGCTGGATGGCTGTGATTGTCACTAGTCTCTTGGGTGATTATTGTATCCTGTGTGATGTGCGGAGCACTGTCTTTGGTCGGCATAGGTTTTGTGGGGGCCTTTGTGCTTTTTGTTGTCTCCTCTAACTTTTGTGGCTGTTTTAATATTTTTAATTTCCTGATCTCCTCTTTAAGTTGTGAGTTTTCCTCCTGTAGTTTTTGTAGGGAAATGTTGATATCATGCAAGGCTGCAGTGTGCTCAGCTTTCATCCTGGCTATTTCTTCTCTCAGTTGATCATTTGCATTTTTCACACCTTGGCTGCTTTTCCTTTCTTCCCTGAAAAGGGTGAAGTCCCTTTCTAATTGGGACAGACTTTCTCTGAGAGTCTCCAGGGAGGGGTGTGAGAAGCCTGGTGTCTGGTCTCTGGAGAGGGGCTGTTGTTTTGGAGATTGGTCTTCAGCCTTCTCTCTAGGAGCAGTCCTTGCAGATGATTTACGACCATTGTTTGTGTTGACAGAGTTTGTCTGGTTTTCTTTAAAGTTAATTGCAAGTCTTTCAATATCAGGATAACTCTTTTCGAACATATTTAAGTAACGTTCTGCCCCCTGGATCAAGACACTGCCATTGTGGTATACAGTTACTGTAAGTGTAGTAACCTCTGGGTCCTCCTTGTCTTTTATTCTGATTTGTCTCCCATTCGTGATGCCATTTTTTTTAATGCTTTTTTCAAATTTTTCACAGATGGCAGTATGCCAAGCTTGGGTGTCATGTGTAAAAAATATCAGGTTTGTTCTTACTCTAGGGTTAGAGGAATAGTCAGCAAACAGGGTCTCTGGCATGCTTTTAGTTAGCTTCAGTCTTTCTTCTTTCTTTGCATCATTGCTTTTATTGCCAGGAGAGTAAACAATCTCCCGAGTGCCAGACCTCCTGCTGCTAGATGTGCTGGGCTTATCTGTGTCCTGGCTTGCCTTTTGATCTGCTGGCTCTAATATGGTTTCCATTGTGAATCCCTTGATAAACTTTTCCTATTTCTATAAGTAATATTCAGCAGAAATGCCCTTACCTTGTTTTCTGCAGGTTTGGTCAGTTCTGGGGTTACTCTCTGCTGGTGTTAGGATCTGTTGGTTGGCTGGAGCTGGCTGCTGCTGCTTGTTGCTTTTCCTCTGAGTGACACAGCTTGTTTATCCTTTTATAGGTGGTTATCTTCTCCATTCAGAGCATTTGCTTTTTAATCTTTAGTCTTTTTATTCTTTAGACTTCCATAGGCTCCTCTGGTTTCCATGTTATGTCTTGGTCTTGGCTGTGTCTTGGTTGTGTCCTTTGTGTCCATTCAGTTGCCCATTACAAGGTAAAATTGGTAAAGTTTCAGGAGCTCATGTTCAGTGCTGCCATTGTCTCTGGCTGCTTTCTCTCTCTCTCTCTCTCTCTCTCTCTCGCTCTCTCTCTCTCTCTCGCTCTCTCTCTCTCTCGCTCTCTCTCTCGCTCTCTCTCTCGCTCTCGCTCTCGCTCTCGCTCTCGCTCTCGCTCTCGCTCTCGCTCTCGCTCTCGCTCTCGCTCTCTCTCTCTCGCTCTCTCGCTCCTCGCCTCTCCACTCTCCTCTCCCCTCTCGCTCTCTCTCTCTCTCTCCCCCTCACCCCCCCCCCCCCCCCCCCCCCCTGCGCCTCACCTCTCTCCTCCTCTTGCTCTCCTTTTCTCACTTTCAGCAGGAAGCCGGGAATACAAACCCGTGGCCGGCTTTCCGTGCGAGGCCGCTGGTATCTCAGGAATTTAGGGTCGCCCTGAGAAGAGTAAATGTCCGTTATGTACAGCGCCATCATCCCACCAGTGCCAGCACACGAAATTTCAGAGATGTTTACATAGGCGGATGAAGAGCCTCACTTGAACTTCTCAGAATACTTCTCTGACCAGAATTGCCCACGCTTGGCAGAACTGAAATCCAGCTTTAAAAAAAAAGCTGTCCACATCTAGACATTTTTATTGTAGCTTTGGATAGTGCAGAAATAGGTCAAAACCGGTGGGCAAACTTTTTGACTCGAGGGCACAAGGAATTCTCATGTCTGATCCGGGGGTCCGGGATAGTATAGGTTTCCCCTCAACATAGATAGCCAGGTGTACCTGAAGTATTAGGCAGGCCCCTCCCCAGCTTAGGTTGCCTGGTTAGCCCCACCCCCGATATATGCAGAATAGCAAGCTTTCCTTTAACCCCCCCCCCCCCGGCAGTAAGATTATTTCTGGATTTGAGGGTCTTTATAAAAGGTTTCAGACACTAAAATGGGGAAATCATTATGCTTCCAGAACACCAGCAGCAGCCCCGGCTCTCACTTACCTCCCTGGGCTCCAGCTCTGACATTTTACCTCCGTCCTCTGGGTGGCGCTGTAACTCTTTGGAGAGCTCAAGGACGTCGATCTCACCAGAGTGATTCAGAGCCTCCAAGGACAGGAAGGAGAACGGCTACCGATGTATGGATCCCCCGGGAGGTGCAAAGCTCCAGCTGCTCTCAATACTCTGCATAGAGCTCCCAGCGGGTAGCCCGAGCTTGGCTCGGGATTACCGCTAGGGAGGTTAAAGAGGCCCTGTAATGACATATAGTAGAATTCAGTTAATTATTCAGAATAAGCACTTTTATTGTAATTCTCCTGGTTTCAGCATCGGAAACTCCTCCTATATCCATATTTTGCTGTGTATTGAATGTAGCCCCGCCCTTCTAGTGATTAACCTAGGCTGTTTAGCTAAGCAGTGTAAATAACACTGACTAAATCATTTTATAAGTGAATATTGTGAAGTAAAAAAAAATGTATGAATTGCGTTATTTTCACTACAGTTCCCCTTTAACCACTTTGGTACCTGCCCCCTTAAGGACCAGAGGCTGCTGGTACAGTAAAACGCCGCTTCCCAACGAATCGCCGCAAAAATCAGATGCTCCCGCCGGTCATACCGTTCTGTCCCAGCCGCAGGCTCCTCTCTCTGCCGTCGCTATGCGCCGTCAGGAACCGCTTTCGTTGGCTCCTGACCCTGTCGATCAATCTAAGCCAATGGGATTGGCTTACAGTGATAGGGCCAGGAGCCAATAAAAGCGGCTCTTGACCTACACAGAGCTCTGCCGTCATAGAGACGGCAGGGCGAGCAAATTGCATCGGGGACAGAGTGGCGAGATTGGCGGTAATGGAAGGGACACGCGGCCAATGCGATGTACAGTCTGCTTCCACCACCTGCTGGACCCAGATTCGTACTGCGTCGGACCAGGAAAGGTTAAAGATATCTGCAAGTTTTGTTTACAGTGAGCCTATTAGGAGGGTCAGGAATATGTAGGAAGTAATTCTGCTTTCCTTTTTTTCCAGGGACTTCCTCCTACTCTCAGCAAGGCTATGGCTACGAGTCCAAGCTCTACAACCTGGAGCATGGACACGAGAAGCCCCAGGACAAGAAGAAGAAGACCTCCGGCTTGGCCACTCTCAAGAAGAAGTTCATCAAGCGTCGGAAGTCCAGCCGCTCGGCAGACCACGCCAAGCAGATGCGGGAGCTGCTGTCCGGCTGGGACGTCCGAGATGTCAACGCGCTTGTGGAGGAGTACGAGGGAACCGCGGCCTTAAAAGAGCTGTCTTTGCAGGCCAACCTTTCCCGGCCAGAAACGAGGTCCTTACAGAAAGACATGTCCGACCTGTACGAGTACAAATACTGTACGGACGTTGACTTGATATTTCAGGAGACGTGCTTTCCCGTCCACCGTGCCATATTGGCAGCAAGGTGTCCATTTTTTAAGAAGCTGCTCTCGTCCTCGCCAGAGTTCGGGGCGGAGATCATTATGGACATCAACACGGCTGGCATAGACATGCCCATGTTCTCGGCCTTGCTCCACTACCTGTACACGGGCGAGTTTGGCATCGAGGACTCTAGGTTCCAGAACGTGGACATCTTGGTGCAGCTGAGCGAGGAGTTCGGAACCCCGAACTCGTTGGATGTTGACATGCGCGGACTGTTCGACTACATGTGCTACTACGACGCGGTGCTTAGCTTTTCCTCAGACTCCGAGCTGGTGGAAACCTACGGCGCTCAGAGCTGCCTGGAGGAGGAGCTCCGAGCGCACAAGGCTATTCTCTCAGCCCGCTCTCCATTCTTCCGCAACTTGCTGCAAAGGCGAATACGGACTGGGGAGGAGATAACCGACCGGACATTAAGGACCCCGACTAGAATCATTCTAGACGAATCCATCATACCAAAAAAATATGCAAAGGTGATTTTGCATTGTATGTACACGGACATCGTGGACCTGTCCTACGTCTTGCACTGTAGCCCATCCATAGGGAGCCTGAGCGAAGTTCAGGCTCTGGTAGCAGGAAAACCCAACATGAGCCGGGCAGAGGAGGCCATGGAACTCTACCACATAGCGCTCTTCTTGGAGTTTAACATGCTTGCACAAGGTGGGTATTGCTGGCACGGTGGAAACTATTGTTGGTGGAAATTTAAAGTGTACCTGAGCAGGTATCTAACTGCTTCTAGATGACGCTTGTTGAAATCCACATTTTGTGTGGGACCTGTTCTCCCTGCTGGGATGTTGACTTCAACTTTCCCTCCGATCTCCTGTCGCTAAAACCCAACTTCAACTTTCCCACCGATCTCCTGTCGCTAAAGCCCAACTTCAACTTTCCCACCGATCTCCTGTCGCTAAAACCCAACTTCAACTTTCCCACCGATCTCCTGTCGCTAAAGCCCAACTTCAACTTTCCCACCGATCTCCTGTCGCTAAAACCCAACTTCAACTTTCCCGCCGATCTCCTGTCGCTAAAGCCCAACTTCAACTTTCCCGCCGATCTCCTGTCGCTAAAGCCCAACTTCAACTTTCCCGCCGATCTCCTGTCGCTAAAGCCCAACTTCAACTTTCCCGCCGATCTCCTGTCGCTAAAGCCCAACTTCAACTTTCCCGCCGATCTCCTGTCGCTAAAGCCCAACTTCAACTTTCCCGCCGATCTCCTGTCGCTAAAGCCCAACTTCAACTTTCCCGCCGATCTCCTGTCGCTAAAGCCCAACTTCAACTTTCCCGCCGATCTCCTGTCGCTAAAGCCCAACTTCAACTTTCCCGCCGATCTCCTGTCGCTAAAGCCCAACTTCAACTTTCCCGCCGATCTCCTGTCGCTAAAGCCCAACTTCAACTTTCCCGCCGATCTCCTGTCGCTAAAGCCCAACTTCAACTTTCCCACCGATCTCCTGTCGCTAAAGCCCAACTTCAACTTTCCCGCCGATCTCCTGTCGCTAAAGCCCAACTTCAACTTTCCCGCCGATCTCCTGTCGCTAAAGCCCAACTTCAACTTTCCCGCCGATCTCTTGTCGCTAAAGCCCAACTTCAACTTTCCCACCGATCTCCTGTCGCTAAAGCCCACTCGCCTTGCTGTCGGTATGACAGCAGAGCTCCAAGAGCCAGTCAGGAGCTGATTTCATTGGCTCCTGACCCCGTGATCACTGAGTGCCGATTCTGATAGACCGAGTGGCCTGCAGCGATGAGGGAGCAGCGTGAACGGCGACAGTGGTGGGTCCATGTGGCGAGACGTTGGTCAGCCCCGGTTTTGGTGCCAGAGACTACTGGTACATACCGTGTTTCCTCGGAAATAAGACACTTATATTAATTTCCCCCCTAAAAGATGTGCTAGGGCTTATTTTCAGGGAGGGCTTATAATTATGAGGGGTGAGACTACTGTATGTGCTCCCTCTTGTAAAATGTGCCCCCCATGTAGTCAGATGTGCCACCCCGCTGGTAGTCAGATGTATCCCCCGTGTAGTCCGCGGCAGCCCCCAGCATGTTCCATTCGTCCTCGGTGGCACGCCAGGCTAGTATAGCCATTCCCTCCCTCTACAGAGTGGCGAGCGGAGCCCAAAGTCCCCCCCATTTTCTCCCGCCCTCCCTATGCAGAGTGGCGAGCGGAGCGCAACCTATAAAGCAAACAAGAAACTCACCGGGTTCCGAGGGGCCAGCGTTAACACCTCTCTTCAGCAGCGCGCGGCTTCCTCTCCTTGACAACGGCTCTTGTCATGTGATGCATGCACGTCCAGGCGCATTTTGTGACGTGCTGGGACATGCCTGCATCACATAAGAGCCGTTGTCAAGGAGAGGAAGCCGCTCGCTGCTGAAGAGGTGTTAACGCTGGCCCCTCGGAACCCGGTGAGTTTCTCGTTTGCTTTATAGGTTGCGCTCCGCTCGCCACTCTGCATAGGGAGGGCGGGAGCAAATGAGGGACTTTGGGTGGCCAACTAGGCCTTATATTCCGGGGATGGCTTATATTTCAAGCTTGTTTGAAATATAAGCTAGGTCTTCTTTTTGGAGGAGGTACTATTTTCGGGGAAAGACGGTAGGTGGTTTAAAAAAAAAAAGGAAACTGGAAAAGTAGTGGGAAGCCTCTGGGATCCTGCAAAGGCTTCCCACGTCTTCCTCACACCCACTGTTGCTCCGTGTGGACCCCCAGAAAGAGGAGCATGATCTTCAAGGGCGTCCCGGGCAGCGGTAGTCTGGAGGAAGATGCTGCTTCTTTCTTTCTTAGGGAAGTATCTGGTTTTGTTTATTGCTGACTCGAGTTTACTTTAAAGGCAACCTAAACTGAGAAGGATATGGATGTTTCCTTTTAAAATACCAGTTGCCTGACTCTCCTGCTGATCCTGTGTCTCTAAAACTGTCAGCCACAGCCCCTGAACAAGCATGCAGATCAGGTGCTCTGACTGAAGTCAGACTGGATTAGCTGCATGCTTGTTTCAGGTCTGATTTAACCACTACTGCAGCTAAAGAGATCAGCAGGACTGCCAGTCAACTAGTATTGTTTAAAATGAAACATCCATATACCTCTCAGTTTAGGTTCCCTCTAAAGGGAACCTGAGGTGAGGGACATATGGAGTCTGGCTTTCTGTATTGTTTGGCATATAAGGCACCCTTTTTCTTCCTCAAAAAGGGGTGAAAACGTCCCTGCGTCTTATATGCTAAATACAGGTAGTCTCCAACTAATGGGATGATTCCTGGTAGTTGAGACGCCAACCGCCAAGGTTCTGCAATGAGAGAGACCAGGAGCCCGATGGTGCAGCATCGTTGGGTAAAATTGGTATGAGTAGGAACCATCAACAAAGCTTACAGGAAATTAAGCGTTCCCGTTCGGTATCCCAGATCCGCTTGCCATGTGCTGGTCAGTCGCTCTCCTTAGGTATTTGGATACATAGTGTACAATATACTACCCCAAAAGGTACGACTACAACTAAGAAAACTTGTGCCCAGAGTATAATTATCTTAAATCATAAAGTATAGGAGTAATTCGGTCTTACCTCCATAAACGGACAAACCATATAAGTAAAAGTTTTTTAATGATGCACAAATAAGACAACACGTTTCACGGGTACTGGCCCACTTCCTCAGGTCGATAACAAAGTCTGCAGCAGTCACAGCTGTGGGTGTCTCACCGAATTACTCCTATACTTTATGATTTAAGATACCGTAATTATACGCTGGGCACCTCCAACAAGTTTTCTTAGTGGTAGCCCACTTATAGGAACCACTGTGATGTTGGGAACTCCGACCCTAATCCCCCCGTAAATCCTCCTCTGCCCCTGTGTATAACTATCCCCCTGGGTGGCTCCAGTCAGCCTGAATACTGCCTGAAAGCTTGGCCAAGTCACGCTTCCCATCCTCCCCCCCCCAAACACACACATATAATGGCTCCCCTAGTGTCAGCTTCTTCTGATGCCACTATTAGCAGAAGTTGGCACTAGAAGAGCTGTGCACATCATTGCATTCCAGCGGTTCTGGAGGTGTGTTTAGCTTCTAAGCGGAAGCGTGACTTGGCCAAGCTTTCAGGCAGTATTCAGGCTGACTGGAGCCACCCAGGGAGACAGCGAGGGATTGAGCAGGCTCAAGGGAGCTTGAAGCGGTCCCAAACCAAACATTTTTTTTTTTTTTATTCAAAATATTTAGTTGCACCACTCTGACACATACAAAGATAAATAAACACTCCTTCAAGCCTGTTAGCATTTCAGTGCATGCTTTTCACCCTTCTCTTTTCATAACTAGGGTTATACAGGTGGCAGCCATTACTTCTGAGCTTAGTAGAAGGTTTTAGATCATGGGTGTGTTTGTCATCAGCTACCCTCCCTCCCAGGGGCGTCGACTATGTGAAATCCCACACAAACTGAAATCACCTCCCCTGTGACCTCATCAGTAGCAGCCTGTGTTTTGTTTTTTTTTATCACCTCCACCAGTCTGCCAGATTCTGTCCCGGCAATATGAAAGGAAGGGAGGGGTTCCTCCAATAAATGTAAAATATTTTATATTTGTCATCATGCAGCTGAAAAAAGGCTGCTCTTTATTATTATAAGTTAGAAAATAATTTTATTTCTGAAGTCTTGTATTTTTAATTTGGGTCCACTTTAAGGAAAGGAGACTCACGTCCAGGAACCATAAGTGGTTAAAGGGCAGCTGAAGTGAGAGGGATTTGGAGGCTGCCATATTTATTTCCTGTTAAACAATACAGTTGCCTGGCAGCCCTGCTGATCTTTCGCTGCAATAGTGTCTGAATCACACACCAGAAACAAGCATGCTGCTAATCTAGTCAGACTTTGACTAACATCTGATCTGCATGCTTGTTGAGGGTCTAAATGTTATGTTATGGCTAAAAGTATTATAGGCAGAGGATCAGCAGGACAACCAGGCCACCTGCATTGTTTAAAAGGAAATAAATATGACAGCCTCCATATGTCTCTCACTTTTGAATTGGGAATATGGGAATTGGTTGTTCCTATAAACATGTTGATTAGGGCGCCTTCTCCTTTAGATACAATCTCAAAATCCTACATTCCTATCAAAGAAATTCTGTATCCCAATCCACCATAGAATTTTTATGTCTGTTTTTTTTTTGTCCTCGTACTGTGTGGTTTTCGGTACAATTCGACTGTAAAAATCGAAAGATGATTGCCTATGGAGAAAATATTGCATTGTTAATGGGAACCTTTAAAGCACAGGTGTGGAACTCCAGGCCTGGAGGGCCGGATCCATGCCAGTGTTTAGGATGGACTGAGAAAGAGAGGAATGTGTTCTACCTGATGGACCGCACCTTTCCTGATTCAGACCCATCAATTAATCTGAGTTGTCAAAAATGTGTGAGGATCTCGGCCCTCTTAGGACCGGTTTGACATCCCTGCTTTAACCACCCTGGCGTTCTATTAAGATCGCCAGGGCGGCTGCGGGAGGGTTTTTTTTAAATAAAAAAAAACTATTTCATGCAGCCAACTGAAAGTTGGCTGCATGAAAGCCCACTAGAGGGCGCTCCGGAGGCGTTCTTCCGATCGCCTCCGGCGCCCAGAATAAACAAGGAAGGCCGCAATGAGCGGCCTTCCTTGTTTTGCTTACATCGTCGCCATAGCGACGAGCGGAGTGACGTCAGCCGACGTCCTGACGTCAGCCGCCTCCGATCCAGCCCTTAGCGCTGGCCGGAACTTTTTGTTCCGGCTACGCTGGGCTCAGGCGGCTGGGGGGACCCTCTTTCGCCGCTGCTCGCTGCGGATCGCCGCAGAGCGGCGGCGATCGGGCAGCACACGCGGCTGGCAAAGTGCCGGCTGCGTGTGCTGCTCTTTATTTGATGAAAATCGGCCCAGCGGGACCTGAGCGGCAGCCTCCGGCGGTGATGGACGAGCTGAGCTCGTCCATACCGCCCGGCTGGTTAAAGAGACTCAGAGCTGAGGCTTCCTGCTGTTTTTTTTTTTTTACTTACCCGGGACTTCCTCCAGCCCAATAAGCATGGATGTGTTCCTCGCCAGCCTCCTACGATCTCCCGTTTAGCTGCAATCTTCAGATAAGCGGCTCAGTGACATCAGCGGCGGACCTTCTGCACATTCGCGGACTTTCTGCGCAAGCACAGGAGGACCCGGCTGACGTTACTCAGACAGATCCCGACTGAGCCGCTTACTGGGGGTTGACTGCGGCTGAACGGAGGACTGCGGGAGGCCTACTAGGGACACATCCATGCTTATGAGGCTGGAGGAAGCCCCGGCTAAGTAAAAAAAAAAAAAACAGCAGGAAGACTCATCTCTGAGTCTCTTTAAAGGGAACCAGAGACGAAGCACCCTTGTGTATTTTACCATATATATCAGTAAGAACATTAGAGAAAACACTTACCATGCTCTCTGTTTCATCCTCACTGCTAAAAGTGTCTGCTATCAGTTGTGATAAGAATCCCGGACTGAGCATTCAGTCTGGCTTTGCAGGGAATAATTATAGCTGAGTCATTATAGCAGAGCCACAAGGGGGCAGGCTTGGGCTTGAAAAGACACCAGAGAAGACCGACTCAGCTATAATCTTTCTGTAGCAAAGCTAGACTGAGTGCTCAGTCGGGGATTCTTATCAGAGGTGATAACAGTCAGATTAAACAGAGAACAATGAAACAAAGAGCAGATTAGGTGTTTACTGTCATGTTCCCACTGATTTATAAGGTAAAATACAAGAGGGTGCTTCATCTCTGGTTCTCTTTAAGGCAGCCTAATGGGCAGATTCGACCAAGAGACAATTCTCTCTCTGATCGAATCTGATTAGAGAGATCTGTCGGCTGCCCGTACCCCGCGTGGCCGATATCCACACCACTGGCACCGCACCCGCTGGCTCGACTCTGTGCCCCCCACTATACATTACCTGTATGTGCCCACCGCTGTCTCCAGGGCGCAGTCCTGCAGCCACATACATGCGCGCCACGTGGTGGCTGGCATGTAAGTGGGCGCGTGTTTGGCGTCACATGTGCGCCAACATTACTTTCCAGCTACGTGGTGGGGGTGTGGCTGCAGGACTGCGCCCTGGAGACAGCGGTGGACACATACAGGTAATGTATAGTGGAGGGGGGGGGGCAGTGTCTGGGGATTGATATCACTCGCCATTACTGCGGCGCATCCTATCGGCCACGACAGCCCGACATCTTGCAGCATGGCTGATCGGTACATGCAACCAATTTTGGCCCGAAATTGGTTGCACAGTCGATTGGACATGTACTTGGTTGGACCAATTTTCATCCAATTTGATAGATTATCAAATCGGATGGTCAATCAGCTGCAAAGTCGCCCATCTAAGTGGGAATCGCGCGATTTCCACAAACTGCTAGTCCTATTATACTCTATGGCAGTGTTCTCACTGCCGCGATCGTGGGCGGTTTGTGATTAGCGATTTTTGCAAACGCGTTACCTGCAGTGTTTTGGCGGCGATTCTGGCGTGCTCGCGATTAGCATGTATAGAACCACTAATTGCGAACACAACTCTGTCCAGGGATTTTTTATTTTTTTTTTCATGCGCAGGTGATTTTCAAAATCCCCCTAAAAAACGCTTGTGCAACGATTCCCTATGAAAGAGCTCACATCAGAGCAGTTCCGATCCGCTCAGAAAGGCGCTGCCTGTACTATTTTTGAGGCATTTTTTCCTCAATGACAAGACAAATAACATTTATATCGGGCTTTTCTCCTAGCAGACTCAAAGCGCCACAGCAGCAGCCACTAGGACGTGCTCTATAGGCAGTAGCAGTGTTAGGGAGACTTGCCTAAGGTCTCCTACTGAATAGGTGCTGGCTTACTGAACAGGCAGAGCAGAGATTCGAACCCTGGTCTCCTGCGTCAGAGGCAGAGCCCTTAACCATTACACCATCCAGCCACCACAATGGAAGGTATAGGAAAAACTCAAACGCTCACAAAATCGCTTTGTGCAGCGATTGCATTCGCGTTTTTAAGAATAAATTCATTGTATGTATTTTTTCCCGCGTCAAAGAGTTCACTTCCTGACTTGCCTCAGGGAGTGAATTACAAAACCGCTCTGGAAAAGCGCTTACAAAAAGCGCGCAGTGGAGCGCCGGGAGGCATTAAAGTGCACGAAAACTCAAAACGTTTTCGTTTTTAGATGTGAACGAGGCCTTAGAGTTTGTTGTTAAAGTGTAACTGCCTGACATCAAAAATCAAGTCTTTATTTTTATCTGGTAAACAAGTAATAAGGATGCTAACCAGGAAATCCAAAAGTTAAAATCTCTATTGCTTTTCTTGTTTATAAATGATCATTCCCCAGTTCACCTGACTCTTTTTTGGTACGTTGCCGCACAAAGGAAGTTGCAGGGCATGCTGGGTTGTCCTTTTTTGCTTCTGTACATTAATGTAGTCTGGGGGTAAATAAAGAAGCAAAAAAAGAAAACCCCAGCATGCCCTGCAACTTCCTTTTTACGGCAACGTACCAAATAAGAGTCAGGTAAACTGGGGAATAATTATTTATAAACAAGAAAAGTAATAGAGATTTTAACTTTTGGATTGCCTGGTTAGCATCCTTATTACTTGTTTACCAGATAAAAAGAATAGATTTTTGATTTTATGCCCGAAAGTTGCACTTTAAAGCTGGCGTCTCGTTCAGGGGTTAGGAAATCCTTCCTGTAGCTTCCTGGCATGAATCCTCCCTTGTCTTCTGCCTGTGGGTTTATTTGTAAGAAGCGGAGCATTGACCTAGGTGATAATAGACGGCAAACAAATGACGGCGGATCGGAAGGTCGGAGCGTTGGGTTTATTGCTGGTAATGAGCTGATAATATTGGCAGCGAGGCTTGCTTTACATGAACACGCAGCCTCCGCTCCCCGGCCTGCGTCAGCACACAATATAACGCCATTAGCAGCCTCGTAAACAGCACTTATAGGATAACAACCCGAGCGAGCACTTCTGGCGCTCCCATCTACCCGATGAGCCACATTCTGAACCAGGCACGCCGCAAACAGGAAGGAGCTAATCAATGCTTGCAAAATGGACCTGCGAGGACAAATACCATGGAGGAGGGGGGGGGGGGGGGGACCAACTTCTTAAAGAGGAACTGTCACGAAAATCTTAAAATTGAAAACAAATAAGAAGTATGTTTCTTCCAGAGTAAAATGAGCCATACATTACTTCTCTCCTATGTTGCTGTCACTTACAGTAAGTAGTAGAAATCTGACATTACCGACTGATTTTGGGCTAGTCCATCTCTTCATGGGGGATTCTCAGCATGGCCTTCATTCTTTATAAAGACATTCCCTTGAAAATAAATCCCGGTGAACCCCCCCCCCCCCCCCCCCATGAGGAGATGGGCTAGTCCAAAACCTGTCGGTTCTGTTAGATTTCTACTACCTACTGTAAGTGACAGCAGCATAGGAGAGAATAAATGTATGGCTCATTTTAATCATTTTTACCTTTTTAACTAAAAAAAATTCCCCTGGGGAGTACTCACCTCGGGTGGGGGAAGTCTCCAGATCCTATCGAGGCTTCCCCTATCCTCCTGTGTCCCGCGGCGGTCTCGCTGTGCCCCTCCGAACAGCAGGATGTAAATATTTACCTTCCCGGTACCAGCGCAGGCGCAGTATCCGCTCGGAGATAGGCAGAAATAGCAGATTGCTGTCGGTCGGCTCTACTGCACAGGTGCAAGTCTCCTGTGCCCTGGTAGTAGAGCGGACCCGACAGAGATCGGCTATTTCCACCTATCTCTGTGCTGAGAGCCGCAACATGGATTTTGCAGGGGGCATTTGGTGGGTATAAACCCCTCGTTTCGCCGCGGGATAGTGGCGGTTTAGCAGCGGTTATACTGATTAACACGACTGCATGTTAAAGTACATTTTATACTCGCTTCAGAGTCTCTTTAAAGGGGACCCGAGGTGAGAGGGCAATGGAGCCTGAAATGTTTATTTCCCTTTAAACAATGCACATTACCTGGCTGTCCTGCTGATCCTCTGCCTCTAATACTTTGAGCTATGGACCCCGAACAAGCATACAGATCAGATGATCTATAACCAATCTGACAAGATTAGCTGCATGCTTGTTTCAGGTGTGTGATTTAGACCCGACTGACCATAAAGATCATCAGGACTGCCAGTTAACTGGAATTGTTTTAAAAGGAAATAAATATGGCCGCTTCCAGTGTCCTCCTTCCTTGCGCGTGACTGATTCTTGTTTCTCGTAGCCTGTAAAGCCATTTTCACATAACAGAAATGATGTGCAAATAGCATGTTGGAAAATTCAGGTTTGCCACACACCTAATGCAAGTCAATAGCATCGCAATTGCACATTTCTGCCTGTAAAGCTTTTGCAGGAAAAAATAAACAGCCTTAAAGAGAGTCTGAAGCGAGAATAAATCTCGCTTCAGACCTCATAGATAGCAGGGGCATGTGTGCCCCTGCTAAAATGCCGCTATCCTGCGGCTTAACGGGGGTCCCTTCACCCCCAAATCCCCTCCGTACAGCCGGGGAGTGCTTCCTGGTTGGGGCAGGGCTAACCGCCACAGCGCTGCCCCACGCGCGTCTGTCAGCGCGTATCTCCGCCTCTTCCCTCTCAGTCTTCCTTCACTGAGAGAGGCGGGGGAGAGGCGGCGATGCGCCGCTGATAGACGCGACTGGAGGCAGGGCTGCGGCAGTTAGCCCTGCCTCCAGGAGCAACCAAGTCTGCGACCAAGTGTTGCAGTGGGGGGTTTGGGGGTGAAGGGACCCCCGTTTAGCGGCGCTATTGTGGCGGTTCACGTGCCCCTGCTAACTATGAGCTCTGAAGCGAGATTTATTCTCGCTTCAGAGTCTCTTTAATGTATGCTTTTTTTTTTGTTTCCTTTTTTTTTTTTTCCACACTGGGCACGCGAGCTGCTTATAGTGCAAGTCAATGGAAAATGCATTTTTTTTTTTCCTCCATGCAAATTTTGAAGTTAAAAGAATCTTTAGCAAAAAAATAATATAAAACTGTCCAGCTACTTACCTGGGGCGTCTTCCAGCCTCCTGAATCCTTCTTGGCCCCTTACCGTCATTCCGTACCACTCCGTTCCTCGGCTTTCCACCTCCGAACGCTGGATGTGCGGCCCTGTGCTGCGCGCCTCCTCCAATGCGCTTGTGCAGTGAGCAGATCTTGCATGCGCGGTGGCCGCTGACCCAGGGAGGGGGACAGCGGAGGAGCGGCCCAGCGCAGAATCACAGCGAGGAAGCAGGAGGACCTCAGGGGGCTCGGAAGAAGCCCCAGCTAAGTAACGGGGCATTTTTTTTTTTTGTGTCTCTTTAATGACATTCATTACCTTGTAAATGAACTTATCTATGGGAAACGTAACACATGCACAGGAGGATCACGAGGCATAAATTCACATAAAATTGCGAACAAAAGCAGGTTTGGGTGTCGTCCCTCAGGTCAATGTATGAGATTATCTCCCAGTCACGTCCCATTGCCACCTCCTTAAAGGACACCCGATATGAAAATAAACGAATGACATAAACGATTGTATCTATCTTCCTTCTCCTAAAAATGACTTTTTAAGATATTCCACAGTTTTATTTTATGTTTAAATCTACATTTTAAGTTTTAACGGTTTTGTTTTTCCTCAATGACACATTCATTGAAGTATGCCAGAGCTAAACTCTATGAACTATTGACCCTTTTTATCTCTTTCCTGCTCTCAGAAGCCATTTTCTGCTAGGAAAGTGTTTTATAGTTGGAATATCTTATCAGTGAGAGTCACACTGTAGTCACTTCCTGTCTGAGGCCTGAGTCAGCCACTTACATACCTGATATTTAACTTTCAGACAGAGAAAGAAAAAAAAGGAACACAGCATAGGTCTATCATGTCACGTCACCTCGGGTATCCTTTAAAGGACCACTATCGTGAACTATTTTAAAATGGGAAATGCATGCAATGTTCTCCCCAGAAGTTTTTTTTTCCAGCCGGGTGGCATGAAAAAATAGGTGGGTGGAGCGCAATAAGAGAATGCAGGTTTGGCGTTTCTCTAGGCAACTCTGCTTACATCATAGGGGGAGAATTGCAAGGCAAGCCAGTGACGGCTCGGTGTCCACCAAAGTAAACCGGCTAAAAGATCCTGGGGAAAACGCTGACCTAAACAAGAAGTCGTTTTCTCAGAGTAAAATGTGCTATAAACTACCTTTATCCTATGTTGCTGTCATTTATTGTAGATAGTAGAAATCTGACAGGTTTTTGACTGGTCCATCTCCTCATGAGCGCTTCTCCATTTTATTTTTATTTTTTTTTTCAAAAGCACTTCATGGAAAGCATCCATACAAAGATGCAAGGTGTCCCCCCACGTATTTGCTGACTATTTTTGAGAGTTGGATAGAGCAACTGCCATTAGCTTTTGAAAATAAAGAAAGGTGCTTTTGAAAATAAAACCCTGAGAATCCCCCATGAAGAGTCCCAAATCTAAATCTGTCAGTTCGGTCAGATTTCTACCACTTACTGTAATGCTGGGTACACACAGTACAATTTTCCGTGCAATAGATGCGTCCGATTGATAAAATCCCTCATGTCCGATATTACTCCCGATCGATTCTGCGCTCGATTTCTCATAGCAGTGAATGGGAAAAGATGAGATGAGAGAATCGAGCGCAGAATCAAGCGGCAAAAACGATCGGGTCGGTAAATCGCACGGAAAATCGTACCATGTGTACCCAGCATTAGTAACAGCAATATAGGAGAAAAGTCATTTATAGCACATTTTACTCATGCATTTGTTTTCATGTATTTTACATTTTATAATTTTTTTGCAAAAGTGGTCCTTAAATTGGGTGAACGGTCTTCCGAGTCTTGTTCATTTGAATCTGGGCGGCTCAGAAAAGCCTCTCCTCGGTTTTCTGAGAGGGCGGTTGTCTGTCCCCCGCTCTGCAGGAGATTGGATAGCTGAGCATTAGTAGCCGGCCAGTACTCATAAAATACTGCTTTCATATTCGTTGCTTCAGAACTTGGGTATTTTTGGAGCTCCCAGCAGCCCGCAGGACAAGAGCGGCGCTGGACCTGTGTCATGGCAGTCCTGACCGCCTCTCTGATGTCCGCAGCTTCACGGGCGACTGAGGTCCCCAGGTGGGTGGGATGTTGCTAATTCTTGTAAATACAGTTATCCTTTAAGGGGGGGGGGGGGGTTATACTCAAATACACAGTGGAATGAAATTAAGAACTGGAACCATGTTGTGGGCCAACTACCCTCGCCTATGCATTCCCTGGTGTCTACTGGTCATCCCTTCCTCCCCTATGCAGTTTCCTGATGTCTAGTGTTCCTCCCTCCCATTTGCACGTTCCCTGGTTTCTAGTGGCTGCCTCCCTCCCCTATACAGTTTCCTGGAGTCTAGTGGCCGCCTCCGTCCCATATACAGTTCCCTGGTGTCTAGTGGTCCCCTCCCTCCCATATACAGTTCCCTGGTGTCTAGTGGTTATCCTCCCTCCCCTTTACAGCTCCCTGGTGTCTAGTGTCCCCTCCCTTATACAGTTTCCTGGTGTCTAGTGGTCCCCTCCCTCCCATATACAGTTTCCTGGTGTCTAGTGGTCCCCTCCCTCCCATATACAGTTTCCTGGTGTCTAGTGGTCCCCTCCCTCCCATATACAGTTTCCTGGTGTCTAGTGGTCCCCTCCCTCCCATATACAGTTCCCTGGTGTCTAGTGGTCCCCTCCCTCCCATATACAGTTCCCTGGTGTCTAGTGGTCCCCTCCCTCCCATATACAGTTCCCTGGTGTCTAGTGGTCCCCTCCCTCCCATATACAGTTCCCTGGTGTCTAGTGGTTATCCTCCCTCCCCTTTACAGCTCCCTGGTGTCTAGTGTCCCCTCCCTTATACAGTTTCCTGGTGTCAAGTGGTCCCCTCCCTCCCATATACAGTTTCCTGGTGTCTAGTGGTCCCCTCCCTCCCATATACAGTTTCGTGGTGTCTAGTGGTCCCCTCCCTCCCATATACAGTTCCCTGGTGTCTAGTGGTCCCCTCCCTCCCATATACAGTTCCCTGGTGTCTAGTGGTCCCCTCCCTCCCATATACAGTTCCCTGGTGTCTAGTGGTCCCCTCCCTCCCATATACAGTTCCCTGGTGTCTAGTGGTCCCCTCCCTCCCATATACAGTTCCCTGGTGTCTAGTGGTCCCCTCCCTCCCATATACAGTTCCCTGGTGTCTAGTGGTTATCCTCCCTCCCATATACAGCCCCCTGGTGTCTAGTGGTTCATCTCCCTCCGCCATGTAGCTTCCTTGTTTCAGCGCTTAGCCATACACGCTTAGGGCTCAGGTGCTCGCTGGCCAAACATAATGCAAAGTGGCAAATCTTATGGCACTGTGGGGCAAATTTGGCCCATGGGTCAGAGTTTGACATCCCTGCTTTCAGGGTTCAGATACAGACATTTCCTGTAGTTAGTATGGTTCGCCTTCTCCCTGCGCCTGCTCTCTCATCCTCATCGCTCTCTCCTCTTACAGGCTGTGAAGACATCATCGCGGAGAGCGTCTGTCTGGACACTTTAATCGCCATCTTGAAGTGGAGCTCCCAGCCGTACGGCTCCAACTGGGTCCATCGGCAAGCCCTGCACTTCCTGTGCGAGGAGTTCAGCCAGGTCATGATCTCTGATGTCTTCTACGAGCTCAACAAGGAGCATCTGCTGACTGTCATACAGTCTGACTATATGCAGGTATGTGAGCCGTCTATACGTCTGTGGTCACCTGTTGCCGGGAGTGAGTTATGGCTCCGCCCACGCTTAAGCTGCAGGCATGCGAGCTGTGTGTTTACTACCTCTGTGGCCGCCGGGGAGTGAGTCACGGCTCCGCCCACACTTAAAGGACAACTGAAGTAAGAAGAATATGGACACTGCCATATTTATTTCCTTTTAAACAATACCAGTTACCTGGCAGCCCTGTTCTATTTGGCTGCAGTAGTGTCTGAACAACAACACCACAAACAAGCATGTGGCTAATCTGTCAGATCTGAAAATAATTTCAAACATCGGATCTGCTGCATGCTTGTTCAGGGGCGATGGATAAAAGTTTTGAAGCAGAGGATCAGCCGGCCGCTGCCAGACAACTGGTATTGCTTATAAGGAAATAAATATGGAAGCCTCTATATAACTTACTTCAGCTGTCCTTTAACAAGCTGCAGGCGAGCTATGTATTTTACTACCTCTGTGGTCACCTGTAGCGAAGGAGTGAGTCACAGCTCCGCCCACACTTAACGAGCTGCTGCTATGATGATGGAAAATGCAATGATAATTTCAGGGCTTGTATTCTATACCTGCAGAAACCTCCACCACAGGGGAAATGTGTTTGGTTGATTTTAAAGTCAACCAGAGACGAAGCACCCTCATGTATTTTACCATATAGATCAGTGGGAACATTAGATAAAATATCTACCCTGCTCTCTGCTTCATCCTTCACTGCTCAGCCTGCTTGTTATCAGCTCTGATAAAATCCCGGACTGAGCATTCAGTCTGGCTTTGCTCAGGAATCATTATAGCTGAGTCTGTCTTCTCTGATGTCTTTTCAAACCCAAGCCTGGTCAGGAATCATTATATCTGAGTCATTATAGCAGAGCCAGAAGGGGGCAGGCTTGGGCTTGAAAAGACATCAGAGAAGACAGACTCAGCTATAATGATTCCTGAGCAAAGCCAGACTGAATGCTCAGTCCGGGATTTTATCAGAGCTGATAACAAGCAGGCTGAGCAGTGAAGGATGAAGAAGAGAGCAGGGTAGATATTTTATCTAATGTTCCCACTGATCTATATGGTAAAATACACGAGGGGGCTTCGTCTCTGGTTGACTTTAAAATCAACCAAACATTTCCCCTGTGGTGGAGGTTTCTGCAGGTATAGAATACAAGCCCTAAAATTATCCTTGCATTTTCCATCATCATAGCAGCAGCTTGTTAAGTGTAGGCGGAGCCATGACTCACTCCTTGGCGACAGGTGACCACAGAGGTAGTAAAATACACCGCTCACCTGCAGCTTGTTAAAGGACAGCTGAAGTGAGAGTTATATAGAGGCTTCCATATTTATTTCCTTTATATGGTGAAATACATGAGGGTGCTTCTTCCGCCGTGTGTATGCGGAGGGACCCGGCGACGAAGTGTCGCGCACACGCTCCCGTGTGCTAGCGACAAGGGACAAAAGTTGCCCGTGAGTATGGGCCATTAGAGGGAGTCTTGAAGACAAACTGTAAAAAAACAAACAAAAAAAAGATACTCCCCTAAGGAGAGGGAAGACTCTCAAATTAGCTGCTCTGCCGAGGCAGACAGCTGGATGATCAAATTACAGTTGTGATTTTTCACAGATGAGGGGGAGTTAGACAGGCTAAACTCTCTAAATACATACAGGGAGCATTTCTCTTGGTTTTCTTTCTGTCCTGTGCAAGAGTTCAGGTCCACTTTAAGGGTTAATAATGCAGCACTACAAAGGAGTTTCTCTGCCATAAAGTGAGACTGGGGTAAGTATGATTGATAACCAATTGGAGGTCATAACACTCCTGTGTGTCTTGAGAGAAAAAAATAGAGCGCTGAAAACCTTCAGTAAGTTGATTTATCTGTATGGGTGCTAAATAAACAAAACAAAACAAAAAAAACATTCCTATACGCTTGAGAAAGGCAACCCTTGAAATTCAGATTTTTCAACTATGGGATTCCAGAATCTCCTATCTAGAACTAGGTCTATAGATACATCTGCATCTCTCATTAGTTTTTCATTTGAGGTGTTCTTTAGGTGAACTTGGTTATGGGAATTCTTCTCCTCTGAAGCTGTATTTACAATGATTAAATGAGTCCAGCAGCAGAATAAAGACTCGTTGCCAAAATCACTCCTTTCCTATTCTTACAGGCCAGTGAACAGGATATCCTGAAATATCTCATAAAATGGGGCGAGTACCAGCTGATGAAGAGAATAGCAGACAGAGGTAAGCCTTCATGTGTTAAGGTAGCTCTCCAGTTACTGATAAAATGCAGAAGTCTTGAGCTGCAAAGGATTCTGGGAGACACGGCCTTAGCATAACGTGATGTACTGTAACAGAGCTGTGCTGCTGAATTAATGTGGAAATCCAGTAAAATAACTACCGTATTTTTTGGACCATAAGACGCTCCTTGACCAACCAGGTCACTGCTGCTGAGCGAGTGTAGTGGTTGGCCCCTATGACAGAGCCGTGGTCCCACCCGCAAGATCATTGGCACCATTGCAGCTTATTCAGTTGCACACATGCCAGCCCCTCTGCTCCTATCGGCGCAGTGTCTGCGGCTCATCAGCTGCTGTGTTGGCTACAACTTGTGCATGCCGCTGGTGCGGTTGAGTTGGGCATGCTACACTCTGTTATGGAGGCTACCTGTTATAAGATGTTTACTGGTAGTTCAAGTTAGTGCAAATGGTCAACAGAAACAGCAACCCTCAGTCTGAGTGCGCCCCCATGCCCACAGCTCTGCCGGAGCGGCCCTCTCGCTGCAACCGGCTGCAGTATGTACTTGTGGAGGGACACCTGGTAGGCCTGAACGATTTTAGGAAAAAATTCAATTGAACGATTTCTGTCCAAAATCACCATTTCGATTCACGATTACCTTCAAAACAAGCATTGTTCCCTTTCTCTGTGTGCCTTGGTCTCCGTCTCTCTTTGTGCATCCTGTGGGTCTCTCCCTTGCCCCCTTTGTGTCTCTCTGTGCTCCTTTTGTCTCTCTGAGCCCCACCCTTTGTCTCTCTCTCTGTTGCCCCTATGTGTCTCCTCTGTGCTCGCTTTGTGTCTCTCTGTGCCCCCTCTGTGTATCCTCTGTGTCCCCTCTGTCACCCAAGCTGCCGCAGTGCTGGACATACCTTTCAGCACAAGTTTAGCTATGCCCGTCTATCCACTTTGCCTCCTGCAGGCTCTAATGCACGGCATACTTCCTGGTTCCTGTAGGTCACATGACCTACAGGAAGTATGCCGTGCATAAGAGCTGGCAGACGGCAAGAGAGAACGGACAGCGTTGGACTTGTGTCGGAAGGTATGTCCAATGCTGCCGATGCTGCCTGCTGCACGCCGGGGCTTTGGGTAAGTTTGAAGCCGCTTCTTCAAACGTCCCAAATGTGGAAATGACTTGACAGAAATTGTTTCTTTGACGATTCGGAAATTGTGATCTTGTTGATTGCGATTTCGGTTTAAATTCGATTTATCTTTCAGGCCTAACATTTGGCGTAAGTCTGCTCTGAATTGTGTTATTCAAATAGTGCAAAGCTGTGGCTCGATTGGTATGTTTATTTTTTTAGGTTTTTTTTTTGAGTAGGTATCCTGCTGAAATCTATTGAAAATTGCTGGTGTGTGTGTGATAAGAATCAATCCATTTCTGAACGAGGTATCGATTGTTTTGCCACTTGACCAAGATTGGCGTCTCGTCATAACTACCCCCTTCCCCCAGAGCTTACACAGGTCTTTAGGAATTTTTAGAAGATGAAAACTGTTTATTACTCAGCTTAATTGGCAGTCTGCCTTTTGCTACTAGTTGCCTGCTGACTACTGCAGTAAAAACCTTCATAAAATAAATTTTCCACTAGCTGGGAGTATAGCTGGTTTATGCCGGAGGCGAACATGCCTTCCCCAGGCAACCGCTACAACCGGTTTTCAACTGATATTATTCTGCAAACATTTGAAGCGCCAGTATTTTCTTCAAAGATGCAAACAAAAATGGGTGAAGGTGCACCAAGTGAAACAGGCGGGGTGCCCAGACCCCTACCCCAGCACCTCCAGGGGTACAATGTATTATAGCTCAGTCTTCTCCCCAGAATTATTTTCCAGCCGAGTGGCACGAAAAAGTAGCCGGGTGGGGCGACATGAGAGAATGCAGGGCCGACGCTTCTCTGCTTACAGCATAGGGTGGGTGGAGCACCCGGCTAAAAGAGCCTGGGGAAAACACTGTAGCTCAAAGATGGGTCGGCACCACCGATATGAAGTTCTATCTCCTATTTGAAACACGGCTGTAATCTCAGACCGCTGTTTCGGGCAAAGCTGCCCTTTCTCAAATTGCAAAAAATAGCCATGACAAATAACACACCACATATCCATTCTTAAATACCCTACCCAACAAATATGCACCAATCAGATCTAGAGTGCAGTGTTCTCCCCAGGACTAATTAGGTAGACGGGCCGCCCGGCTGTTTTGAGGCCCCGCCCGGGTGCTATCGAAGGCCCGCCTGCATTTTCACACAGTAGTTGTCCTGCTCTGCCATGTGCCGAATATCCGTGCTTACAGAGCGGATCTTCTTCTGCTTAGCTGCCGCTAGTTTCCGTAGCGCTGCCTGCCTTAGCCGTGCACCAAATATCGGCGCTTACAGAGCGAATCTCCTTCTACATAGCTGCCGTTCGTTCCCGCAGCGCTGCCCGCCCGGGCAGTCAGTCAGACCTCTAGATCGGCGGCAGCCCGCAGGGATAGGAGAGAGGGGAGCGATGTGTGGTACTGCGCCATAGACTTGAAATACAGGAAGTTACATCACTTGTCACATTCTGTATGTGAAGTCTATGGCGCAGTACCACACATCGCTCCCCTCTCTCCTATCCTTGCGGGCTGCCGCCGATCTAGAGTTCTGACTTACTGCCCGGGCGGGCAACGCTGCGGGAACGAGCGGCAGCTATGTAGAAGGAGATCCGCTATGTAAGCGCGGATATTCGGCACATGGCTAAAGCAGGCAGCGCTACGGAAACTAGCGGCAGCTAAGCAGAAGATCATCCGCTCTGTAAGAGCCCCCCTGCCAAGAGGACATTTGGCAGACGACAAAGGCGGGCAGGCAGCGCTGCAGGAACTAGGGAGCACATCCTCCAGTACTTCTCCTCCGTCCGTATGTCGGCCTGGCCAGTGCTCCCCTGGGCTGCAGCAAGTGTCCAGAATCAGTGGGCTGGGAAGCGAGTCACCAGTTCCAGCATCCCAACTGAATAACTTCACCCCACAACTTCCTTGGGTGCATGGAGCCCGGCAAACGGCAGGAAGGAGTGCTTGTGGTGGGGGGGGGGGATGGGTGATACTACATGAAGAAGGGGAGGGGGAGGTGCTAGAGTGCAAGCACACTGGATCAGGGCAGAGAGGTGCCCTGTACTGTAGGGCATAATCATAGTGGTACAGAATGGTTGTGTCATTATAAATGTTTGCAGTAATGCATGGCTTGCAATGTATTGTGCTGCGATGTTGTGTGCTGCAATGTACGTGCTACAATGTATTGTGCTGTAATGTAAGGAGGGTGATGGGATGTGATAACTAATAAGATAAAAAGAAATTAAGTTTAAAGGTCGGTGCAGTAATATGTGGCTGGTGCTGTATGGGGGCATGCTGAAGTGCAGTAATATGTGGCTGGTGCTGTATGGGGGCATACTGAAGTGCAGTAATATGTGGCTGGTGCTGTATGGGGGCATACTGAAGTGCAGTAATATGTGGCTGGTGCTTTATGGGGGCATACTGAAGTGCAGTAATATGTGGCTGGTGCTTTATGGGGGCATACTGAAGTGCAGTAATATGTGGCTGGTGGTGTATGGGGGCATACTGAAGTGCAGTAATATGTGGCTGGTGCTGTATGGGGGCATACTGAAGTGCAGTAATATGTGGCTGGTGCTGTATGGGGGCATACTGAAGTGCAGTAATATGTGGCTGGTGCTGTATGGGGGCATACTGAAGTGCAGTAATATGTGGCTGGTGCTGTATGGGGGCATACTGAAGTGCAGTAATATGTGGCTGGTGCTGTATGGGGGCATACTGAAGTGCAGTAATATGTGGCTGGTGCTGTATGGGGGCATACTGAAGTGCAGTAATACGTGGCTGGTGCTGTATGGGGGCATACTGAAGTGCAGTAATATGTGGCTGGTGCTGTATGGGGGCATACTGAAGTGCAGTAATATGTGGCTGGTGCTGTATGGGGGCATGCTGAAGTGCAGTAATATGTGGCTGGTGCTGTATGGGGGCATACTGAAGTGCAGTAATATGTGGCTGGTGGTGTATGGGGGCATACTGAAGTGCAGTAATATGTGGCTGGTGCTGTATGGGGGCATACTGAAGTGCAGTAATATGTGGCTGGTGCTGTATGGGGGCATACTGAAGTGCAGTAATATGTGGCTGGTGCTGTATGGGGGCATACTGAAGTGCAGTAATATGTGGCTGGTGCTGTATGGGGGCATACTGAAGTGCAGTAATATGTGGCTGGTGCTGTATGGGGGCATACTGAAGTGCAGTAATATGTGGCTGGTGCTGTATGGGGGCATACTGAAGTGCAGTAATATGTGGCTGGTGCTGTATGGGGGCATACTGAAGTGCAGTAATATGTGGCTGGTGCTGTATGGGGGCATACTGAAGTGCAGTAATATGTGGCTGGTGCTGTATGGGGGCATACTGAAGTGCAGTAATATGTGGCTGGTGCTGTATGGGGGCATACTGAAGTGCAGTAATATGTGGCTGGTGGTGTATGGGGGCATACTGAAGTGCAGTAATATGTGGCTGGTGCTGTATGGGGGCATACTGAAGTGCAGTAATATGTGGCTGGTGCTGTATGGGGGCATACTGAAGTGCAGTAATATGTGGCTGGTGCTGTATGGGGGCATACTGAAGTGCAGTAATATGTGGCTGGTGCTGTATGGGGGCATACTGAAGTGCAGTAATATGTGGCTGGTGCTGTATGGGGGCATACTGAAGTGCAGTAATATGTGGAATGTGATAGTGGTGCTGGTGCATGGTGTATGAAATGTGTTTTAAAGAGGAGCTGTTAGGTATAAGGTCTCAGAGAAAATAAACACATATATCAGTAGCTAAATATAGGCTGTACTTACATTACATATGCATTTCACTGTCCACGTTTGTACTTCACAGAATTTGTATATAGTATATGCAGAGATTGATGCTCCTGACAGCTCATGGCAGGTTCCATGTTTGTCTGTCTCCTATGAAGCCAATTGTGATGTCATATCCTCCCTGCTTCCTGATGATTCCACTCACAAAAAAGATCCTAATGGACAACACTACTGTGCAGTGAATATTAATTAGCCATGTGGCTAGGAACAATAGCGGACTCCTGCAGTGTACTCTGCCCGAGATTTATTAGTGCTGTGAGGTAGACTGTTACATGCTGTTGAAACTTGAGCCTCACTAGCAGCCAGGGGAGGGCCCCAGAATGCTTTGCAGTATCTGTTATTCGGCTTGCGTCTTCCTTAGGAGCTTGGGAATACAGAGCCTTGCTGTCAGCAAACATCTAAAGTAAGAGAGATTTTTAACTGCAGTATTGCCTTTTTGGCTTCCTTCTAAACTGTTTAACACAGGAGAATAGAGGTTTAAATTAGCTTTTGCAGCCTGACAGTTACTCTTTAAGAGTGCAATAACCTGTTATAAGGAAATAGGACCCAGTATTGTTTGAGATGTCAGGGATGTATAGCCGGTCAGGAGCCAATGAAATTGGCTCCTGACCGGCTCACGGGGCTCTGTCGTCATAGAGACAGGCAGAGCGAGTGAGCTGCGATGGGAGACATCGGGGATTCAGCGGCGAGATTGGCAGGAGCGAAGAAAACAGTGGATATGCGCAGTGGCGGTGATTTGAAATCTACGCTGCCAGCCAGAGACGGCAAAAATAATGAAAAAATATATATACATACCTGGGGCTTCCTCCAACCCCCTCCAGGCTGATGGCGCCCTCACTATCCTCCATCTGGATCATCTCGGTCCTTCAGCAGCGACCAGGCAGAGCAGGCGCAGTCAGGCCGCGTTGCTCTGCACAGGCACAGAACTCTCCCGGCCACAGTTGCGCAGAACGCCCAGACCAGAGGTCTGTCGGGGCTGAATTGTGGACGACCCAAGCGAATTATGGCAAGGGAGCGATAAGCTTGGAGGGGGCTGGAGGAAGCCCCAGGTATGTATGTATTTTTTATTTTTTTTTAATTCCCACAGTCTCAGGTTTAAAGTGTAACTGTCGGGCATAAAATCAAAAATCAATTCTTTATTTTTATCTGGTAAACAAGTAATAAGGATGCTAAACCCGGAAACCTAAAAGTTACAATCACTATTAAGGTGGCTACTCACCATACAATTTTTTAAATATCTGTTCAATTTAAGATTTGCAATCAATTTTTCTGACTATCAATAAATATGACCAATGTACCACACACCTATGTTCAATTTTTTCCTCAATTATGATAATGATTGGAAACTCTGAGAAAATTGCTAGGGTGTGTATATTAATAATTTGACAATCCAACACACACCATACAATCTTTAGTAGGGATTGAAGAGAAATATCTGGCATTCCGGATCAATTTAAATAAAAAAAAAAAAAAAACGGGAAATCCGATCAGATTTTTCAGTCGAATGAAAAAAAAAAACCTTTCGATTTTTTTTTTCCAAAGTACGATCGTTTTTATCGAATTACTGTAAAATCGGATCATTTTATTGTATCGTGTGTGGCCACCTTAACTTTTTCTTGCTGATAAATGATCCTTCCCCAGTTTACCAGACTCTTATTTGGTATGTTGCTGCAAAAAGGAAGTTGCAGGGCATTCTGGGTTGTCCTTTTTTGCTTCTGTACATTAGTTAAGTCTGAGGGGAAATAAAGAACCAAAAAAAGGACAACCCAGCATGCCCTGCAACTTCCTTTGTGCGGCAACGTACCAAATAAGAGTCAGGTAAACAGGGGAATGCTAATTTATCAACCAGAAAAGTAATAGAGACTTTAACTTTTGGATTGCCTGGTTAGCATCCTTATTACTTTTTTACCAGATAAAAATAATTGATTTTATGCCCGATAGTTACACTTTAAGGGGCCAGAGACTGCTGGTATTCAAGTGATTAATAAACACCTGTGTACGTTGTCACTGCTGCCAGCTTTTGGTACAGTGTTTGTGTCATGTGACTCTACTCTGCCTTGTGTTACAGAGCCCAATCTGCTGAGCGGCACGGCGCACAGTGTGAACAAGCGCGGGGTGAAGAGGCGGGATCTGGATGTGGAGGAGCTTCGTGAGATCTTATCACCTCTTTTACCGTTTGTCCGCATTGAGCACATTCTGCCGATGAACAGCGACGTGCTGAGCGATCCCGTGAGTCTTTCCATCTGTGTGCCTGTGGTGTCCATTTACTGTGATCTAGAACAGCGCGTCTCAGAATTAGATGCCTATTTGAAGCACCCGAATACACCAGATTACCCTTTCAGCACCAAACAAGCAGGTGTGGTCAGGGGGAGGTCACTTGCTATGCAGGCAAGGTCAGGGGGAGGTCACTTGCTATGCAGGCAAGGTCAGGGGGAGGTCACTTGCTGTGCAGGCAAGGTCAGGGGGAGGTCACTTGCTGTGCAGGCAAGGTCAGGGGGAGGTCACTTGCTGTGCAGGCAAGGTCAGGGGGAGGTCACTTGCTGTGCAGGCAAGGTCAGGGGGAGGTCACTCATTTGCGTTTCAATTGACACTGATGCTTCCTCCTTTCACGTGAAATGCGCCGTGACAAGCAAGTGAGTGACCTCCCACTGACCCCGCCGTAATCGGAAGTATTCGGTTGTTCCGAATGTGATATGCCAAATTCAAACCCCCAACACTACCCAATCCTAAAAATCCTCTCACGTTGGGAAGAATAGAACACAAAAATGCTTTTATCCTTAACTAACAATCTTATCCAATTTTATTAAAGGACACATAACGTGAGAGGGGTATGGAGGCTGCCATATTGATTTCCTTTTAAACAATGCACATTGCCTACAATGAACAGAGGCGCCAAAAGTATAAGATTAGATTAAATGAGCTTAAAAACCAACTTAAATGGCAAAATTGAAGGAGGAAGTGGTGGTCTTACCTCCCTCAAGCAGACACGGCAACGACTGCGATTCAGACAGTCAAACACATTTATTAGGAACTCCAAAAAGTTGGAGACCCCCAATGCACATTGCCTGGCTGTCCTACTAAAAAAGCATGCAGATAAGGTGCTCTGACTGAAGTGTGACTAGATTGGCCAAATGCTTGTTTCAGATGTGTGATTCAGACACTACCGATGCTAAAGAGATCAGAAGGACCGCAAGGCAACTTGTGGTGTTTAAAGAGAACCAAACGCCACTTTTTTTATTTTCCCGGTTCCTAACAGCTATAGGAGCGGCTATGTTCCCCCATCCCCTTCTAGTTGCCTATTATTTATCCAGGGGAAGGTGTGAAGATAGCATCTGTGACTTCTCTAATTCTTAACCACTTGAGAACAGTGTTAACCTCCCGGGCGATAATCCCGAGCTGAGCTCGGGGTATGTCGCGCAGGAGGAGTTCTCAGGCCCTGGTGGGCCTACTTGCATAATTTTTTTTTCTGTTACACGCAGCTAGCACTTTGCTAGCTGCGTGTAACTTCCGCTCGCCGCCGATTCGCCGCTACCCGCCGTGCCGCGCAGCCCCCCCCCCCCCCCCCCCCCGACCCCTTGCGCAGCCTGGCCAATCAGTGCCAGGCAGCGCTGAGGGGTGGATCGGAACTCCCTCTGACGTCGGTGACGTCATGGCGACCGGGAAAGCCCAGCAGGAAATCCCGTTCTGAACGGGATTTCCTGCTTACTCTGATCGCCGAAGGCGATCGGAGTGGGTGGCGGGATGCCGCTGCGCTGCGGCTATCATGTAGCGAGCCCAGGGCTCGCTACGTGATTTAAAAAATAAAAAATTTAAAAAAAATAGTGCTGCGCCCCCTCCTGGGCGATATTGTATCGCCCAGAGGGTTAAACCCCCCTAAAGACCAGGCCAAATTTCTTGAAATTGGCCACTGCAGCTTTAAGGCCAAGCTGCAGGGCCGCACAACTCAGCACACAAGTGATTTCCCCCTCCCTGCTTTTTCTCCCCACCAACAGAGCTATCTGTTGGTGGGGTCTGATTGCTCCCCTAGTGTTTATTTTTTTTTAAATATTTTTATTATTTTTATAATTTATTTTTCCACGCTCCCTCCCTCCCCCCGCCAGCCAATCAGCGTGATCGTCTGTCATAGGCTTCAGCCTATGACAGCGGATCACTTCCGCACTAACAGAGGGGGCAGCCATGTCACATGACTGTCCCCAGTACAGTGCTTTTGCAGATCGCATCGCTGTACACCCTAATTAGACTGCGGTTTCGCCATCTAACAGTCTCCTGCTATGTATCCTGGTAGCAGGAAAGCAGAGCCAGGAGGGGGCAGGCTTGGGCTTGAAAAGACATCACAGAAGACCAACTCGGCTATAATCATCCCGGGGCAAAGCCAGACTGAATGCTCAGTTGGAGATTCTTATCAGAACTAATAAGAACACTGAGCAGTGAAAAATGAAACAAAGAGCAGAGTAGGTGTTTACTGTCATGTTCCCACTGATATATATGGTAAAATACATGAGGGTGCTTCATCTCTGGTTCTCTTTAAAATCAAGGGTAACAGATTTATGGTTCAGCAATCCTCTCTAGGGATAAGTTCTGTGTTATAAAGGTTGGTTAGACTGTGTCTCACGCAAGTGCTTTGCTGTTAGATGAAGCGGGGTCTGATCAGCACCCCTCCAGCGGACATGCTGCCTACCTCAGAAAGTGGAAAGTCCAACTCCTGGTTGCGGCAGAAGAACGCCGGCATCTATGTCAGGCCCAGACTGTTCTCACCCTACGTAGAGGAAGCCAAGGTAAGATGGGCTATGCTGGTGATTGGTGGGCAGCATTCAGCACACTCTCTCCTAGACTTTCGTGTACTTTTCTGCACTTCCCCAAGGAGTCCTAACATCCATGGTTCTCTAATATTCCAGGCGGTGCTGGATGAGATGATGGTGGAGCAGACTGATTTGGTTCGTCTGAGGATGGTTCGAATGTCCAATGTTCCCGACACGCTGTATATGGTAAACAACGCCGTGCCACAGTGCTGTCACATGATCAACCACCAGCAAATGAGCAGTAGCCAGGCAATCCCTCCTACTGTAGTAGCCAATGAAATACCAGGTGGGGATTCCTCATTTTGAGGTTTTTTTTTTGTTTTGTTTTTTTCTTCTCTGATTTGTTGTCTTGTTTTTTTGTTTTCGGCTTAAAGGGGACCTGATCTCACAACTTCCTCTCTGCTCTAAAAGATAAGCAGCAGCAGAATAACCTTTACAGAAGAAAACATTTCTCTGTTATATCTGATACCAATCGTGCAATAAATCTGCAGTGTGTCTACTTCCTGCTTTCATGCAAGCAGACATAGGGTTAACCTCCTGTGTTTACAAATTAGCAGCTCTGACGAGGCAGCCAGGTGACACAGCTGGGGGATCAAATTACAGTGGAGATTAGTTACAGATGAGGAGAAATTAGACAGGCTAAACTCTCTAAATACATACAGGTTGCATTTCTCTGCTTTTCTTCTGTCCTGTGTAGGGATGATCAGATATGCAAATTTCCGAGTTGATGCAAAGTTATGCAAATGTATGCAGCTTGAAAACGGCTGCCACAGCTGCATGTGAGAGAGAGGCAGGCGCAGGCTTAATCTGTTACATTGCTTCGGGGAGGGGGGGGGGGGGAATTCATTGATTTAACTCCGCTGGGAATCCTGTTCATTTCTAAAATTGGCCGCAGGTGCACGGCCACATCGCGTTTTGACCGTCCAGAACCCGAAGTGGCCAGACTTCGGGTTCTGGCCGTGACCTATATAAAAAAGTGTTTTTGACTGTAGTTTTACTATTTGGCCACAAGATAGCCTCAGTAATTTTTTGCGAATGGTCCTGTAAGCGTAGTAAGTACGCTTACAGGAAGTGTAGCGATGATGGGAAACTTTTTTTTTTTTTTTTTTTTTTACGCAATGATCATGCAGCTTCTCCTTGAAGCAGCCGATAATTGCTGTGGGGACTTAGATCGAGAACGGGAACTGTTTTCCCTTTCATTGATCTCCGGGCGGGCGGCGGCGCACGGAAGCGCTCGTGCGAGCAGGAGCACGGGTAGCGGCGGAGGTGCGTATATCTATGCTCCAGGCGGGGAAATGAAGTTAAAAGGGGCGTGGATATACTGTACCCAGGCGGCGAAGTGGTTAATATCTAGGGATGTAAGTGACAGCTTCTGGCTTGTCGGTAGCTTGTCAGGAGTATAATAAGCATCACTGATAAGCAAATTATTAAGAATACAACTTCTGAGAGCAGGGGAGATATGGTAAAAGGTCAATAGTTTGTATTTTCATTTAGGGACACTTATTAGGCTGCCACTGAGCAGAGGCAACAAAACAGTCAGTCTACTTTGTGAATGTGTAAATCTAAATAAAATCTAAAGTAATTTTAAGAAGTAGGAGGATAAATAACATTGTTTATCTCATCTGTTTATTTTCACCGCTGGTTCACTTTAATGACTTCACGGTCATATAGCAGTTGCTATAGAATCCCATTGTGCAGTATGTGATTGTACAATATCTGGTTGTACAGGATCTGATGACCTCTGTCTGCTTCCTCTCCACAGTTCCTCCGCTGGCCGTTGTGAAGGAGATGATCAGACGCTTGCAGGAGCTGCGGCACACGGAGCAGGTGCAGCGTGCTTACGCCTTAAACTGCGGCGAAGGTGCTACCGTCAGCTACGAGATTCAGATCCGAGTTCTGAGAGAGTTCAGCCTGTCTGACTCTGCTGCAGAGCTGCTACAGGTAACGTGCACCGTCTACTGTAGTGATGTCACTTCTACGCAACGCATAGGAGATCACAGGGAGAACCACATCACATTACGTGCCCTCTCCACGACCTAACACTGAAAAATGCAGTCCCTTCACCACGGAGGGGTTTTTCCCCTTTATGGACCAGAGCAATTTTCACCTTTCAGCGCTCCTCCCTTTCATTCAGTCACTTTATCACTACTTATCACACCAAAATGATCTATCTATATTTAGTTTTTTTCGTTTTTATTTTTTGGGGTGGTACATTTTGCTAAGAATTATTTTTCATCTATATGCATTTTAATGGGAATAATAAGAAAAAAAATTTCTGTTTTCAGCCATTATAGTCTTAAAATAAAACTTTCTACTGCGAGTAAAACCCACACATTATTTGCCCATTTGTCCTGGTTATTGCGACGTTTAAAATAGTTCCCTAGTACAATATATGGCGCCAATATTTTATTTGGAAATAAAGGTTCATTTTTTCAGTGTTATCTCTGTCACTAATTACAAGCCCATATATGGTAAAAATAACAGCAATATACCCTCATGACATACATATTTAAAAAGTTCAGTCCCTAATGTTTGTTTTGTTTTTTTCAGTCCCTAATGTTTTATTTTTTTGGTTTTTTTTTTTCAATTTTTATTCATGTAAAAGTTTTTTATTTGGGTAATTATGGGAGAGTGTGGGAGGTAAGGGGTTAATTTTAAGTGTGTGGTGTGTGTGTGTGTTTATTAAAACAAGTGTATGTAGGTGAAATTTTACTATTTGGCCACAAGATGTCCTCGTGTATTATTTCTTGTTAGAGTACTATTAGTACGCGAACAGGAAGTAATGCGTGGAACGTGTTACTTCCTTAGTTGCAATGACACTGGCATTTCATTGATGCCAGCGATCATTGACATGGGGACTTAGACCAATGAATGGGAACTGCGATCCCCTTCATTTACCCCCTCTCTAAAGATCGGCGGCAAGAACGCATACAGGAGTGCACAGATATGTACGCCCCTGGAGCTAAGATGAAGTCTCCAGGGCTGTAGATATACTGTATGGTAAACATTAACTGGTTAAAGCCCCTTTCCATTGAAAAGCAGGCGCACAAGAAAACTGGACCAAAGTGACAGCATACTGAATCAATAGGCTGGTTCCAATTCAAGGGTGGGAGATAATATATATAGAACTGCTTCTGCATTACTTTTTTCGCTGCATGTTGGCAGGAAATTCTGACACGACTTCAAAGCTGCACATGCACCGTATTAATCTAATGGTGGCCATACATGGTGCAATTTTTTTTCATCCAATCTTACCATTTCTATGTAATATAAGGGAACTGCCTAAATTATCCTTTCAATATATTCACTTTATTTACCCTTATACTACATAGAAATGGTAAGATTGGATGAAAAAAATGTACCATGTATGGCCACCATCAGGGACAGAGGCAGCACTCCCGTTGAAATGGTACACTCCTGTTTAGTGGGTTCTTTGTCTGTGTTTAATTGTTCTTTAGCAGTTTGACACTGTGATGTATTTTAAACAAAAATGTAATTCATTCTTTTTCAGAATCCTCACAAGTTCTTCCCGGATGAGCGGTTCGGAGACGAGAGTCCTCTCCTGACAGTGCGCCAGTCCGGGAGATGCAGGATCAACAGCACCCCCGCCGCGGAAACCATGTTTACGGACATAGACTCTTACGTGGCCTTCCATCCACCCTTACCCCCACCCCCACCTCCGTATCACCCTCCCGCCACGCCGATCCACAACCAGTTCAAAGCGAGCTGGAAGCAGCGTGTGCCCAGCCAGCACCCGTCCCGCTCCTTCTCCTACCCCTGCAACCATTCAGTGTTCCACTCCCGCACCATTCCTAAAGCCACTCCACCCTCCTACCTGCCTGGCGGCAAAAACATACCCCCCGATTGCACTAACACGGGCCTCGGCAGGCAGACCGTAGCAGCGGCCGCAGCAGCTGCCCTGGCGGCAGAACAGCAGGCGGTAAGTTCTGTTATGTTTGTCAGGTTTTCTGAGCGGCACGGTGTGCAGCATAGGGCTAGCCAGATAACTGGTGGCCTGCACAGAATGTTGTCTTTTGTGTAAGCATCATTTGTATTCAGTGGTTTTTAGCCAGTTGTGCGTGGTCCAGTGTTAGTCATAGAGACAATCTGAAAACACAACAAAAGTTGTTCAGGTGATGCCTTTAAAGAGAACCCGAGGTGTGTTTAAAGAATGTTATCTGCATACAGAGGCTGGATCTGCCTATACAGCCCAGCCTCTGTTGCTATCCCAAACCCCACTAAGGTCCCCTTGCACTCTGCAATCCCTCATAAATCACAGCCATGCTGTGAGGCTGTGTTTACATCTGTAGTGTCAGTCTCAGCTGCTCCCCCGCCTCCTGCATAGCTCCGGTCCCTGCCCCTGTCCCTTCCCTCCAATCAGCAGGGAGGGAAGGGATGCAGGCGGGGACTGGAGTTCTGCAGGAGGCGGGGAGAGCAGCAGACTGACACTATAGAGATAAACAAACAAGCTGTTTGTCAGCAGCGTGGCTGTGATTTATGAGGGATTGCAGAGTGCAGGGGGACCTTAGGGGGGTTTGGGATAGCAACAGAGGCTGGGCTGGGCTGTATAGGCAGATCCAGCCTCTGTATGCAGATAATAATCTTCAAACCCACCTCGGGTTTTCTTTAAAGGGAAGGTCCAAGGAAAAAAAATCTACTTACCTCAGGCTTCCTCCAGCCCCTGGCAGGCGACCTGTGCTTTTGCCGCAGCTCCGTTGGCTAACGGTCCCTTCCGGTGCAAAGGCCGACCTCGCCAGGTCGGCATTTGCCAGCTTCTTCCTGCGTTTCACTGAGTCGCATTGATGTCCTCTGGGCTTTTCTGCGCAGGACTACTGTGCCTGCGCAGTACATTCCGGATGATGTCAGTGCGACTGAGAGCCGCTTGCGCAGGCACAGTCGGCATCTTGCGCCACAGGGGACCCCGGACCACTAGTGTGGAGTGGAGCTGCAGCGTGGGCACAGGACGGCTGACGGGCTGGAGGAAGCCCTCTGATGTGTCCTTTAACCCTCCTGGCGGTTTGCTAAAAAATCGCCAGGGGGCAGCAAATCTTTTTTTTTTTTAATTTTTTTTTTTTTCTCGCTACATGATAGCCGCTGCTCAGTGGCATCCCCCCAGCCCCTCCGATCGCCGCCGGCGATCGGCGATCAGGAGATCCCGTTTAAAGAACGGGATCTCCTGGAGGGCTTCCCCCGTCGCCATGGCGACGGGGCGGGATGACGTCACCGACGTCAACGACGTCGTGACGTCATAGGGGATTCCGATCCACCCCATAGAGCTGCCTGGCACTGATTGGCCAGGCAGCGCACGGGGTCTGGGGGGGGGGGGGGGGGGGGCTGCGGCGCGACGGATAGTGGCGGATCGGCGGGTAGCGGCGGCGATCGGGCACTGCACGCAGCTAGCAAAGTGCTAGCTGCGTGCAGGAAAAAAAAAATTATGCAAATCGGCCCAGCGGGGCCTGGGCGGTGCCTTCCGGCAGCATAGCCCGAGCTCAGCTCGGGCTTACCGCCAGGAAGGTTAAAGAAAACCTGTACTGAAAAAAGTTCCCCTGGGGGGTACTCACCTCAGTAGGGGGAAGCCTCTGGACCCTATCGAGGCTTCCTGTGTCCCACGGCGGTCTCGCTGCAGTCCCCAAAAACGCACAGGCGACAAATCCGACAGCCTGTGCAATATTTACCTTTCCAGGCTCCAGCGGGGGCGCTGTTGCGGCTCTTCTGTCGGAGATAGGCGCAAATAGCCGATCTCTGTCGGGTCCGCTCTACTGCGCAGGCGCAAGTCTCCTGCGCCTGTGCAGTAGAGCGGCCTGACGGAGATCGGCTATTTTCGCCTATCTCCGTGCAGAGAGCGGATACTGCGCCCGCGCTGGAGCCAAGGAGGTAAATATTTACATCGCAGCCGCTCCGGGAGGATTTTCGCCACCGCCGTGGGACCGAGAAGGGCGGGGGAAGCTTCAATAGGATCCGGAGGCTTCCCCCACCCAAGGTGAGTACCACCCAGGGGAGGTTTTTGCATTACAGATTTTCTTTAATGATTTACTGGACCAGATTTCTTTGCGAGCTTTCGAAACTTTTAAGTTTCTTCAGGCATGCTACAGAACTGGTATGGTTCTGATCCAGTTCTGTTTCATGCCTGAAGAAGAAACTTAGAGACACTGTAACATCAAAAAGATCACCTGGGGGGGTTACTCGACTCGGGTGGGGGAAGCCTCAGGGTCCCAATGAGGCTTCCCTGGCTGTCCTCTGTAACACGGGGTCTCGCTGCAGCCCTCCGAACAGCCGCCGACAGACCCGACTGTTGATTTTATATTTACCTTTGCAGGCTCCAGCGGGGGCGCTGTGGCTGCTTTCGGCTCCAAAGTAGAGGGAAATACCCGATCTCAGACGGTTCCGCTCTACTGCGCAGGCGCCGGAAACTTGCCCCTGCGCAGTAGAGCGGACCCGACGGCGATCGGGTATTTCTGCTTACTTTGGAGCCGCCAGAGCGCCTGCGCAGGAGCCGGGAAGGTAAATATTTACGTTGCCGCTGTACGGAGGGCTGCAGCGAGACACCCATTAGGATCCTGAGGCTTCCCCCACCCGAGGTGAGTACCCCCCAGGGGACGTTTTGATGTTACAGATTCTCTAAAGTTTTGAAAGCTCACAAAGAAATCTGGTACAGTTAAGCATTAAAGGTAAACCACTTTTGTTATTTCTTCGAAGTGTTTTTAGTGATTTGCTTCTAGTTTTACCTAGGGCCTCTCCCAGCCTCTAGCAGTCTATCAGGTCCCTCGGTCTAGTTTTGCTGCCCACCAGTGCACCACGAATACCTCTGAAAGATCCCTGACCACAGCTGTGGTCGCAGGCTATTGCGCAGGTGCATACACGCCTCTCTATTGCGCTCCCAGAGCTAGGTGTGTTCTGTACTTGAGCAGTTTAAATCTTTGTGAACTGTGTAAGTGCACAACGCTCCCGGCCAACAGAGTGCATTCGAGAGAGGTGCGCGGACACGCATGCGCAATATCACATAATCACGACTGTGGTCAGCGATGTTTCGGAGGGGCTAGTGGTGCAATGGCGGGCAGCAGAACCCAGCGAGGGACCCAGATAGACTGAAGACAGGAGAAGCCCCATCTAATCTTTAACATATCAGATCAGGTGTCCTTTAAATATGTAGGCTGATACATTTCCTTTTAAACAATGCAGATTGCCTGGCTATCCTGCTGATCTTCTGCCTTTAATACTTTTAGGGCTCGTTTCCACTGTAGCGGTGCGGAATCGCCTGGATTCCACCGCAGAAGAAATCGCATGCGGCTGCGTTTCCGCATGCGGATATACCCGCGATTTCGCATGCGATTTCGCATGGCAAGGAGCCAGGCGAATTTAACCATGTCACTGCCTGTGTAAAGCTCCATTGCTTTACATGCGAAATCGCATGCAAAATCGCGGGGAAATCCGCATGACAAAGCCGCATGCGATTTCCCTATTGAATGCATTAGCGGCGATTCGCCCGCATTCCTGCCGCACGCGAAATCTGACGACCCTGTCAGGCAGATTTTCCCCCACGCCGAAACGCACCCGCACGACGCACAAGTGGAAACAATCCCATCCACTTGTATTGCCTATGCGAATCCGCATGCAGTGCCTGCATGCGGATTCGCTATAGTGGAAACGAACCCTAAGCCCTAAACCCTCAACAAACATGCAGCAGATCAGGTGTTTCTGACAAAAATCCAACCGGATTAGCTGCATGCTTGTTTCAGGTGTGTGACACTAGTGCAGCCAAGTGGATCAGCAGGGCTGCCAGCCAACTGGTATTGTTTAACAGGAAATAAATATGGCAGCCACCATACGTCTCCCACAGCGAGTTTGTTTTAACTACTAGGCAAGCGCCTCACGCGATGGGCGTGGCCGCGGCGAAAGCCCCAGGACCGCCTAACGCCGATCGGCGTAAAGTCCTGGGGCTCTGTTTAGCAGGAGATCTCGTGCACGCTGCGCGTGCTTCTCCTGCTTGGTGGGTGAAGCGGAGCTCCGCCTTTAGTCTCTCAGCGGCAGAGGAGCGCAAACGACCGCTAAGACTTCTGGGTGAGTCAACCCCCTGTATCCTGTGGTCACACCTGTGTAATCAGCGGGGCATTAGCATTAAATCCATAGTGCCTGAGTCTTTTCACCACGTGATAGTCCGTGCTTTCGGGAGTCTTCTGAAGGTTTTGGAAGCACACGTCCTAGAGTGCTTCTAAAGACTGGCACATGCGCAAGTGCGCAGTATGCACCCGCTCTTCTTCGGAAGCACTTGGGAATGAGAGCATTTCCGAATCCTTCAAGAGGAATCCCTAAAGGTTCATACACACCTACCAACTATCTGCCAAACTTGTCCCATTCACACGCTCAACAGCAGTCTTTTAAGCAGCACAATTGTCAAACAGCTTTTGTTGTGAAACAAGTTGAAACAACTTACAGTATATACTCGCATACAAGACGAATTTTTGACCCCCAAAAAGGGGGTCCGCATTCCCCTCTGAAGTTTCAGCGTGTATCACAGCAGCACGCCCGGCGCTGCTGCTGTGACGATGCAGGGGGCAGGAAAGAGCGGTTCCCCTGGTAACGGCGATACAGATCGCCGCTATAGGGAGCCGCGATCTTTCCTGCACTCTAGTCTGCATCGTCACAGCAGCAGCGCCGGGCGCGCTGCTGTGATACACGCTGAAACTTCAGAGGGGAACGTGGATTAGGAAGCGGCCGCTGCCTAAGCAGGTAATAGCAGCGGCGGCCGCGGGGGGAGCACTACCTACCTATGCTGGGCACTATACTGGCTAAACTGGGCACTATACTGGCTAAACTGGGCACTATACTGGCTAAACTGGGCACTATACTGGCTAAACTGGGCACTTTACTAGCCATACTGGGGCACTATACTAGCTAAACTGGGCACTATACTAGCTAAACTGGGCACTATACTGGCTAAACTGGGCACTATACTGGCTAAACTGGGCACTTTACTAGCCATACTGGGGCACTATACTAGCTAAACTGGGCACTATACTAGCTAAAATGAGGCACTACCTACCCATACTGGGCGCTATACTGGGCACTATACTGGCTATACTGGGCACTATACTGGCTATACTGGACACTACCTACCTATACTGGGCACTATACTAGCTATACTGGGACACACTGGGGGGCTGCACCAATCCAGCATTTCCTACCCCCGGCTTATATGGGGGTCAATCATTTTTCCCTGGTTTTTCAGGGAAAAGTTGGAGGTCGGCTTATATGCGGGTCGGCTTATATGCGAGTATATACGGTAAAGTATTTTGCTATTGTTCAAAAAGCTGTTAAGAATGATAAGAAGTCAATCCAACTGTTGAATTGACTTCTTATCAGTTTTATCAACTGAACAATAGCAAAATACATTTTTTTTTTTAGTTGTTTCACAACAAAGTTGTATGGGGCTTAATAGACAAGTTTGGCAGATAGTTGGACAGATAGTTGGTAGGTGTGTATGAACCTTAAGACATATTCAGCCAGTTGGCCAAATACATTTCCCAGAGGGGATAGCTTTAAACGAGTAAGGTTTTTGTTTTGTTTTTCTTTTGGTTAGTTCTTTAACTTTGTTCTGTTCTGTTCACCAGTGTGGCGAGCCAGTCCTCAATGAATTTATGCCGGATATCGCAATGGGCGTCTCCAGTATGACCCTGAAAGAGCGGAGGCTGCCAGAACTGACCATCGATACCCAGCTCAGCCAGCAGGTGTCGGATATGATGCCAGGCCCCGCCCAACACCACGCATGTATCCCAAGCAGGCACATGCACAGTTCCCGGAAGAAGCAGAGCATGGAGCAGAAGATGGATTCCCGCGACAGCCAGCCGGAGTACCCAGAATTCTACGACTTCTCCAACTCCGCTTGCCGCCCGTCTACGCCGGTGCCCAGCAGACACTCCCCCTTGGCCACGCAGGGGATTTACTTCGGCCCCGATTTGTACAGTCACAGCAAACCACCCCCCGGCGTGCACAAATCTGCATACCTACCCAACCAGATCTCTCCAAAAAAGCAAGACGACCTCCGGAGGGATTACCTGTTTTCCCAAGACAGTCACCCTCATAGGCAAAAGAATGAACCTTTACACCTCGATGTCTTAGAACAGCCTCCGCAAAGACTAGATCTGGCCCTGGCCGCCCAGGAGGGCGCAAGTCACGGCCGAGGGCGTGCAAAAATGGAGTCTGATCTCACGTACGGCCTGACCTCGAACAGACCCTCACACTCCGCTTACGGTTCCGACCGCCAGGACGAGCGATCGTTCAGGAGGATAGCGGACAGCGACCTCCTGGACCACGCCGCCCAGAGGAGCATGGACCTAGAGCGGGAGGACACAGTAGGCCGAGAACGAAGGTCTCCCAACAAACCAGACTTTCTCTACAAAAAATCAGCTCTCTGATGATTTATTAACCTCTCAACGTAATCTGTGCCTAAGACTTTACACCACTTTTTTCATGGGTTTTAGTCTGAGCGACAACCATCTGCAGAAAGTAATCCAGTCTTTATTTTTTCCTCTTATTTTTTTTTTTAGGTATCTTTTCTGTATACACAGCCTGATCGCAATGGACGTTTTTACAGTCTTTCTCTTTTTTTTTTTGTCAGATCATATTAGCAGGCACCTTGATTTTATTTTTAATGTTGTATTTGCAGTCTTTCTTTATTTTGCACCTGCTCGTTTACCTTTTTATGCAGCTTGGCATTTACTGTTAGACGGTGTACCCCTTTTTTTTGTTCCCCATTTCCTGTTTTGTATTGCTTGAACACCCAGGTTCCATCTTCCAGTGGGCTTCAACATTCTTCTGAGAAGTATTTTCTAATGCAAGACAAAAAAAGGTTTATTTTTAATAATCAAGTTATCCAAAGAGCACATGTAGAATACATTGTTCTCGAGCTTTGTTTTTTTTTTCCTTTTCTCTTGGTGTATTTGGGTTTTCCTGGAGATTCTTCTGGCTACGAGCGAATGAAAGGTGTGTGCGGGGACGGAATCTCCTCCCATCCCCACTCCTGACCGTTCGTCTTACATTCCTCTGTGGGGCTTTGGGGGGGGGGGGGAGGGGGGTATACAGAGCGGATTGGGATGGGTGGTTCTGTCCCTTCCCTTCGCATGCCTTTACTTTTAATTGTACATAACCAAAATATCATCTTGCTTGTGTTAAGTATTTGTCGATACCTGTAAGTACATGGAATGCTCTTCAGATGAATTTCTGGGTAGTCTGGTCTGAGAGATCCTTAAAGGACCTCTGCCGCGAAAATCTTAAAATTAAAAATATATGTAAACATATACAATTGAGAAGTACATTTCTTCCAGAGTAAAATGAGCCATAAATTACTTTCCTCCTATGTTGCTGTCACTTACAGTAGGTAGTAGAAATCTGACAGAACCGACAGGTTTTGGACTAGCCCATCTGTTCATAGTTCACAGTGATTTATTTATTTTCAAAATGCACTTAGTGAATTGCAGTTGCGCCATCCAACTGCCACAAAAGTGTACAGTGAGCAGGGAGGCTGGTCAGCATATTTGTATAAATTTTTTTTAGGGAGTGTCTTTATAAATAATAAAGGCCATGCTGAGAATACCCTATGGAAAGATGGGCTAGCCCAAAATCTGTTGGTAATGACAGATTTGTACTACTTACTGTAAGTGACAGCAACATAGGAGAAAAGTAATTTATGGCTCATTTTACTCAGGAAGAAACGCACTTCTTATCTGTATGTGTCTTAAATTTTAAGAGTTTCGCAACAGTTCCTCTTTGAAAGACAACTGAACTGAGAGGGAAAGGCGGGCTGCCATATTATTTGCAAATACTTCCTTTTAAACAATACCAGTTGCCTGGCACCCTGCAGGTTTTTGTGTCTAAATTGCACACAAATACAGTCAGACTTCAGTTAGAGCATCTGATCTGCATGCTTGTTCAGGGGCTATGGTTAAATGTATTAGAGGCAGAGGATCAACAGGACAGCCAGGGAACCGGTATTGTTTAAAAGGAATTAAATGTGGCATCCTCCATATCCCTCTCACTTCAGGTGTCCTTTAAATTTCCTGACTTGGCAACAAGCTCCAATAACATACGCTCAGCTGGCTGCATAGGCCTAATCTGGTGGGGGCGGAGTTTAGCCTGAAGGGGTGGAGCTTGGCCCCTAGCTCTTAAAGTGGATACATACTGGCTTTCTGGAATGTACCAGCAGCTCCCAAGATATAATCGAGTATCAGTAATACTTGCTGGTGTCACTAAGGTGCTGTTGTACTGTCACAATTTGTTTGCATTTTATCGTGTTTTATCTGAAGGGAAATGTAAAAGAAGAAACGGATACCTAAGGAGAGGGAAGGCTCTGGGTCCTGTAGAGCCTCACTGACCTCCTCCCGGTCTCCTCGTTCCCCCGCAGGCTTCTCGGTTTGATTCTCGCGCCACAGGAGACTTCGGAATTCTTCAGAAGCACTCGGCTTCCTGAAGACCGGCGGCTCTTTACTGCAGAAGAGCGAGAGAAAGCGCTCCCACATGTGTAGTACGGAGCGGCCCGTCTTGGAGAGCCCGAGTGCTTCTGAAGACTGCCGGAGCAAGCCCAACCCGGAAGAGAGCAGTCCAGGATTGTATGGTCGCAGACTAACGGAGGAGCCTGCTTGGGAACAAGAGGTGTTTTGTTTCTTCTAAATTTTCCTTCAGATTCTAAGAAGATCCTTCCACGAATGAGCATTGGTAAAAATCTGAATTTCCGATATCCATCATATTAAAGTGTTTTGGGTTTTTTTTGTTTTTTTTTTCTCCATCAATCTAAGCTAATTTTCAAGGGAACCTAAACTGAGAAGGATATAGATTTTTCCTTTTAACCATTTCTGCCGCTCAGACGTGAAGCTCACGTCCGGGTGGCTGCTCTGCTGCGGTGCCACACTTCGGCGCGACCGCTGTCCCCGGTAGCCCTGGGATCAGTGAACGGGAACATGGTTCCCGATCCGAGTCATGTCCCCAGCAGAAAAACCGAAGCGCTCTTACAAGAGGCTTCAGTCTTTCTGCACGTAAAATTTTCCACGTCCCCCTTGTGCTTCCGGTTAGCGAGAAGCACAAGGAGGGAAAAAAAAACTCAAGGTAGCCATCTTGTGGCAAAATAGTAAAACTACATCTACATATTTTTTTACATTACAATTTACACATATAATATTCAAAATTAACTGTTTATTTCCCAAACCAAAATATTACCCAAATAACATTTTTAATGGGGAAAATAATGTACAATTTAAAAAGACATGACAAGGGTCTGAACTTTTTAAATATGCATTTGAAGGGGGTATACTGCGAACATTTTCTTAAATTATAAGCTTGTAAATAGTGATGGATGCAAAACGGAAAAAATGCACCTTTATTTCCAAATAAAATATTGGCACCATACAACCGAGACAAACGGGCAAATAAAATACATAGGCTTTAATTATGGTAGCGTGGATTATTTTAAAGCTATAATGGCCGAAAACTGAGAAATAATGAATTTTTTCCATTTTTTTTTCTTCTTAATCCTGTTAAAATGCATTTATAAAAAAAATAATTCTTAGCAAAATGTACCACCCAAAGAAAGCCCAATTAGTGGTGGAAAAAAACAAGATCTAGATCAAGAAATTGTGATAAGTAGGGATAGTTATTAGCGAATGAATGGGAGGTGAAAATTGCTCTGATGCATAAGGTGAAAAATCCCCGCGGGCTGAAATGGTTAAAATAATACCAGTTGCCTGACTCTCCTGCTGATCCTGTGTCTGTAATATTTTCAGCCAGAGCCCCTGAACAAGCATGCAGATCAGGTGCTCTGACTGAAGTCAGACTGGATTAGTTGCATGCTTGTTTCAGGTGTGTAATTCAGCCACTACTGCAGCCAAAGAGATCAGCAGGATTGCCAGGCAACTGGTATTGTTTAAAAGGACACATCCATATCCCTCTGTTTAGGTTCCCTTTAAAGGATACCCGAAGTGACATGATGAGATAGACATGTGTATGTACAGTGCCTAGCACACAAATAACTATGCTGTGTTCCCTTTTTTCTTTCTCTGCCTGAAAGAGTTAATTAGGTATGCAAGTGACAGTTTCTGTCGATCGGGTCAGACTATAGCGTAAAGGTGGCCATACACTTACAGATTTGCAGCAGATTCGACCATCAGATTTCTTGAAGATGCCTGTCAAGTCGAATCTGAGGTGTACCACACACTAGGAACAGATTTCCAATAGAATTCAGGATGAAATCTATTGATCCAATGCAACTCTACAGGCCATCAGCAGCAGATCGATCTAGATTTTCCATCCTGTCAGATCAAATCGACAAAAATCGGCCCGCAAATCGATCGATGGCTGAAATTGACCAGTGTATGGGCCCCTTAACCCTCATTGATAAGGAATTGCAGCCATAAAACACTTCTAAGAGCAGAAAAGATAAAAAGGGTCAATAATTCATAGATTTGAGCTCTGACATCAATGAAGGTGTCATTGAGCAGAAGCAATAAACTGTAAAAACTAGATTGAAATATAAAATAAAACTGCGGGATAGCTAAAAAAAAAAGTCTTTTAGGAGGAGGAGGATAGATTCAATTGTTTATCTCAGTTAATTTTCACCTCGGTTGTCCTTTAAGCAGCTTTGGACTGGCTCAGTCAGAAGCAGAGGCTGCTGTATCTCCAAGCGGCAAACATTTGCATAAAGACAAAAATAAATTTTGCATCACTTTGTATTTAATAGCATCTTGTTGACCATGCAATTAAATGGCTGGAAAGTTAAACATCATCATTAGTAGTAGTAGTAGTACAGTCGCCCATCTGAGAACCAGATTATTACATATGCTCGTTCCTGACAGGTTCTCTCTACAGTCCCATTGTCACACTCCCTCCACCCCCAAACACTATACCCCCCACCCTTTGCATTTTCATTGCAGGCATATGCAGTTCTTTCTATAGGGGAATGTATAGGGATTTCAACTTTTATTCAATCTATTGTTTACATTTAAAAAAAATAAATCATGAATTATATTTGTTCTATAGGAAGCATGAAATATTGTGCCGGAATCTCTCATGTGCACCTGATATTATCCAGCAGGCAGCTCGTTCCCCTTCACCCCTGAAAACCAACAGTGTCCCTACACTGTGGTAGCTGCTCCAGACAGCAGCAGGCAGGTCTGGGGACTTGGCCCACTGGCTCTCGGTGCAGTGTCATGTGATCTCACTGCAGGCAGGTCTGGGGACTTGGCCACGGGCTCTCAGTGCAGTGTCATGTGATCTCACTGCAGGCAGGTCTGGGGACTTGGCCCACGGGCTCTCGGTGCAGTGTCATGTGATCTCACTGCAGGCAGGTCTGGGGACTTGGCCACGGGCTCTCAGTGCAGTGTCATGTGATCTCACTGCAGGCAGGTCTGGGGACTTGGCCCACGGGCTCTCGGTGCAGTGTCATGTGATCTCACTGCAGGCAGGTCTGGGGACTTGGCCCACTGGCTCTCGGTGCAGTGTCATGTGATCTCACTGCAGGCAGGTCTGGGGACTTGGCCACGGGCTCTCAGTGCAGTGTCATGTGATCTCACTGCAGGCAGGTCTGGGGACTTGGCCACGGGCTCTCAGTGCAGTGTCATGTGATCTCACTGCAGGCAGGTCTGGGGACTTGGCCCACGGGCTCTCGGTGCAGTGTCATGTGATCTCACTGCAGGCAGGTCTGGGGACTTGGCCACGGGCTCTCAGTGCAGTGTCATGTGATCTCACTGCAGAGAGCTGGTTGTATAGACTTTATTTAAATAAAAAAAATGGGGGTTGTCTCCCCTTGCTCTCCCCTGAAATTACCATTCCTATATTAGGTACTGTTTGCTCTGTATTTCTAAATTACATTCCTAAATTGTGCATCATAATGATACCATTTATTGGCTAATATTAAAGATTTAAAGTGTAATTTTTCTGACCTTTTTCAGACTATTGTTCTCATATAGTATAAGTGCCCTCACTCCTCCTGGCTCACCTAGGCCCATGCCCCTGTAACCTCTCTTTTTTGAGTGCAGATTAAAGTGGACCTGAACTCTTGCACAGGGCAGAAGGAAAACCAAGAAATGCACCCTGTGTGTATTTAGAGAGTTTAGCCTGTCTAATTCCCTCTTATCTGTGACTAATCACAAGTGTAATTTGATTTCTCAGCTGTCAGCTCAGGAATCTCCTCTGCCACTGCAAAGCAGATAATCTGTAAACGCAGGATGTTAACCCTATGTCTGCTTCCATGAAAGCAGGAGGTAGATACACTACAGATTTGTTGCAGGATTTGTATCAGCTGTAACAAAGAAATGTTTTCCTTTAAAAGTTATTATGCTGTTGCCTATCTTAGAGCAGAGAGTTTAGGTCCGCTTTAAATTACTTGTATTTGGCTGAGATGTAATTAAAAATTCACTTTCCTTGTAAACGGGTATACAGTCAGTGAGGAGGGGTTTGCTGAAAATGGGAGAGAATTAATTGATGACTCTCCCAAACTAAGATTTGATTAGTGTTGATATTCAAAAATGGGGACTCTGATTAACAAACTGTATTTAAATCCTCTCAAGAATGGATTTGGTTGCACTTAAAGCAAACCTGAAATGAAAGAAACGTATGATATAATTAATTGTATGTGTAGTACGGATAATGAAAAGAACATTGGTAGCAAAGAAAAGTCTTACATTAATTATATAGCCTTTTTTTTTCCTTATAAATAACACTGCATCAGACTGTCAGTTTTAAAACCACACGCTGTATTTTAAGTTGTTAAACAAAGCCAAAATGACCTTTTGAACTCTCCAGCAGTAAAACCTTATCTCAAGCTGTCTCACGCTGTTTCTTGGCTGTTTAAGGCCTGGTTCACATCTAACAACGCGTGCAGGAGCCGTTCTCCTGCACGCGTTTTACTAGCCTGCGGCTGACGTCGGCAACCTGCGGTGCGACACTGAGTAGCGGCGGTAGTATCAACCCGACGGGGAAACGCCGATTCCTGACGATAAAATGCGCCCGGGTGCGTCGTACCGCAACGCATCGAAGTGCAGTGGCGGGTGTGAAAGGTAAAAGGAAAGTCTATGGACTTTCCTTTTACCTTGGTTAACAACGCAAAGTATAGACTTTGCGTTAAAACGCTGAAAAAGGACTCTGGTGTGAAAGTGCTTCATAAAACAGCACTGTATTGGACACAGTGGGTGGAATAGCTCAGAGAAGCTCTTTTGCATAGATAACTGAAGCTTTTAAACTCTGTACTGAAAAACAAGATGAGACTCTCTTCTTTGCTACTTATGTTCTATTTCTTCACTGTACTACACGTACAATCCATTATCTCGTAATTTTATTTTCACTTCGGTTTGCTTTAAGCAGGGGAAGAAGAAAGACCTGAAGCAGGAAAAGCTGAGCCATACATCTTAAAGAGGAACTCCAGTGAAAATAATGTAATAAAAAAGTGCTTCATTTTTACCATAATTATGTATAAATGATTTAGTCAGTGTTTGCCCATTGTAAAATCTTTTAAATCCCTGATTTATATTCTGACATTTATTACATGGTGACATTTTTACTGCTGGCAGGTGATGTAGCTGCTGCTTGCTGTTTTGGCAGTTGGAAACCGCTATTTCCCACAATGCAACAGGGTTCACAGACAGGAAACTGCCAGAAGTACCTCGGTACTCAGAGCTTCTTGTGGGTGGGGTTTCACCACAATATTAGTCATACAGCGCCCCCTGATGGTCTGTTTGTGAAAAGGAATAGATTTCTCACGGGAAAGGGGGTATCAGCTACTGATTGGGATAAAGTTCAACTCTTGGTCGGAGTCAGTTTTTGTGGGTATACCAGTCTCCCAACTTCTTACCTTCAAGTAGTTATCATATTGAGAGATCAATGACCAGTGAACCTTGAAAATCCAACTGGCACCTAAAATCTGAGTTATAATCTGCTTGTCTGTGGGGCTCTGATTGGACAGCCCTAAATTCCATACTTATACGTCTATCCCTGCTTTACCGGTTAAATGGAACGCCACCTGCTGTTAGTAGTTGGTACACATGAAATATTCATAGTTCATCTTTGTTATTTGTTTTACATAATGAAGCTGTGTTTAAAACCTGCATTTTTTTAATCAATACATTTTTAATAAGTTTTTAGAAACTCTTTACATTCCCTTTTTAAGAATGGAGAAAAAAGATTTTCCGCAGTGGGCCTTGTTCCATCAGTCGCTTGGCGGGTGCTTGAGAACTTTGCACATAGCTGCATTTTTATATTCCTTTTCAGATCCATTGATCATGTTGAAGTGTCGATGTCATAAAACACGCACTTGTGCTGTGAATGTTGCCTGAATCGGTGCAAGCAGCCATGGCGGTGTGGATAACACTGTTACCTGTAGCATCCCAGCAACTCCTAGATGGTGACGGATAAGATGCGTTTTGATTGGTTGCTTGGACTATCTGCACTTTCTTGTGGGTATTCTGATGCTGGGAACAGATGATGCCATATCCCATCCGACCGATGGGTGATCGAACAGGAAGTTGTATCATGTGTACATGTCCAAACAGCTCTCGATCGATAAAGGGATCGATTTTCCAATGATTTCACAAAACCGATCTTTCTCGATCAAAAACTGATCGGACGTGCCAGATGTAATCGCTCGATTCCCGCAGATCGGGTGGGAGATTGCAGCGTGTGTTCCCAGTATAAGAGCAGAGGCATTTGTGGTGAGTTGACTCTTTGGCGCCACCTTCCTGCAGCTTTTACTGATGACCTTTCTTTCATGACTTACGAACGACCCGCCGATACGAACAGCATGGATTCTCTGTTTCCATGGGAACAAGCCAAGACAGTTTTTTTTCAAATTGGACTTAGATTTTTTTTTAAATAGATTTTCTCAAAAACTACACGGAAAAATTGCTTTTAAACTTGTATAAACAGGTACAAAGGGCAGAGGGGGACACTGGAGGCACAGGGGGGGGCACATAAAGAGGTACAGGGGACAGAGATGGCACAGTGTTCTGACTTAAAGGGACACTTAAGGCAAACAAAAAAAAAATGAGTTTTACTCACCTAGGGCTTCCAATAGCCCCCTGCAGCTGTCCGGTGCCCTCGCCATCTCCCTCCGATCTTCCTGGCCCCGCCGGCAACCACTTCCTGTTTCGGTGACAGGAGCTGACAGGCTGGGGACGCGAGTGATTCTTCGCGTTTCCAGACACATTAGCACCCTCTATGCTGCTATATGGTTTATGATATATGCTATAGCAGCATAGATGGCGCTATTGTGGCCAGGAACGCGAAGAATCACTCGCGTCCCCAGCCTGTCAGCTCCTGTCACCGAAACAGGAAGTGGCTGCCGGCGGGGCCAGGAGGATCGGAGGGAGATGGCGAAGGCACCGGACAGCTGCAGGGGGCTATTGGAAGCCCCAGGTGAGTAAAACTTTTTTTTTTTTTTTTTACTTAAGTGTCCCTTTAAGAACAGATTCAGGTTAAGAACGAACCTACAGTCCCTATCTCATACTACCTGTACTCTGTTCAGGCATTTTCAATTATGGAGAACTCCCTACATTGATCTTTTATTAACCGCACAGGTATAGCCTTGGTCACCACCGCTCAAAAGGTTGTAGAAAGGAGGGGGGGGGGGAAGGAGTTATCCATAACTAAGGTCCATACCAATGACACGATCTTTCACAACCTTTTGGGGGGCAATGAGCTATGGTTTTCATATTGTTTAAAATTTTAAAACCGCTTCCAGACCTTCCTAATTGAAATTCAAGCCCTGTGTTGGACCTGTTCTCCCTTCCAGGTTTTTCATTGTTGGTACAGGAAGGTGGGGCCCTGTGCTAATACAAATCATTTCATAACAGCCCTGCTGGAGAGAAATCAGTCATGTGATCCAGAATCTATTCACAAAAGCTTGCAGCGGCAAGGAGAGTGGGAGGGGCCCAGGTCGGAAGAGGCTCAGCACACAGCCAATGAGTCAGATCATTTTGAACGCAGCTATTTACAGCTATAGTGGTGTAACCCCACTCACGATAAAATTACTGTAATTCGGGTGCCGGCAATAGCCAGACCCTAAATGACATGGCCAAAAGAACAAGTGCAGGGAGAACAGGCTTTCGGCTTCTTCCTGCGCCCCAATTAAATGCAGCTTTTAGGATATGGCTGCCCTAGCCAACCCTGCCCACCACCTCCTTCTGCTTGTAAGACTATGAACTCTTTGTGGACAGCACTACAGGGGCCTAAAATTCCTACAAGGAAGTAACTGCATTATTGGGGTGGTTGGATTGCATGCATATAAGCTTTATTCAAGTGGAACTACAGTGCTTAATCCACTCCTTGCCTACAGAGTTATACTATCTGCCTTTGGCTTAAAAGTAATGTCTATCTCTGTGAAAATCAAGATCTTCTTCCAGCACTCCAGTTGGTATGGGAGCCGGAGCAGTGCTTTTCAGCGCTGCTAGATTTGGGCGCAGCCAGCGCCGCCATAGACTATAATGGGAATCAGTCCATAGCAGCACTCAGTGAGTAACGTCGGCTCCGTCAGAAGACCGAGTCAGAAGTTGCTTAAAAAACACAATAATTCAGCCTCCAGCAATTGCTGGAAGCCAAATTATTTCATTCCCCCACTATCCATGGCAGCCTGGAGGGGGAATAGTAATTAAATCGGCCCGGACTTGTGCAGAAGCAGGATCAGCCATATACCGCTGTATCCTGCGCCCAAGTCTACCGGCGCCGATTTCAAATGTACTCATGGGAGCAGCCATTGTGCATAGTAATGCAATAATCAGTTCAGTCATAAAACCTTGCAGTCAGGAAAACACAGTTCCCATTGGTGTAACTTTGACACAGAAGCTCTCTGCAATAAATCAGCCTTTTATCTCTCGCAGTTGGAGAGAAAATAACACAAACTTCTTGCAACTAGGAAGGCTCCTGAGGCCCCTATTCCCACTATATAACATGTATAATATGCTGCACACAGTGTATGGTGGGGTGAGGCATAAGTCTTAGATTGGTAGCCACAATAAAATTCAGCGAAAAAAGCAAACCTATGAGGACTGTCAACATTTCGAGGTCGACTACTGTGCAGACGCATTGCTAGCCGATAGGCTAGGAATGCGTTCTGCTGCTATGAGAGGGAGGGATGACTGCATGGGGCATGATTGAGTGGGAGGGATAAGGAGGAGAGCAGTTGCCTTGGCATGAGATCTGGCAGTCTTTTTTGCGCATCAGGGTCACCTTACTCATGCTAAATTCCTGACAGATGCTTTCCCGACCGGTTTCGTCTGCTGCAAACCAGCTGGCGGGTGTACTGATCAGCTATGAATCAATTACCACTTTTCCTCAGAGAGTAATAAATAAGATGGAATACAGTAAAAGTCTTGCCATTGGACAGTAAGAGCCTTCACCATAGTAACAAAGGATTTGTATGTTCTGAGCAGGGCTGAGTGATGTGACTGACGTTATTCTCAGGTCCTGAGGACTTTTTAGCCTTTGATTTTAACTTCTAGTTTGTTGTTAAGATTCTTTGGCGTGTAGGTGTATTGGGACCATTCATCTGATGGTGTTTGCAGGTGGCAGTTTGGCAGTGTGTGTTTTGTTGGGTTCTAGTACAAAAAAAATTCTTACACAGGAAGTATAGATCTCACCAGTAGGTGTAGCTTGCAGTGTTTAGCCCATGCACCGGCTGCTGCTTTTGAGGTAATCCACGTGGGCTCAGAGTAGTGTGCAGATAGTGAGCAGGCTACAAGTGACCGCCAGCCCGCCCACTGACCATGGCTCACCGATTGATTTATGGCGCATGTCCCCGCCCACTTTCCACTATAGCCAGATACAGAATACCGCAGGGGCCAAAAACAGGTTCACCGTAAGTGAAGTTCTATTATATCTGGGTGTACTATACCAGGCATTACTCACACATACTTATAATTCTGCTTGCCCGGGAACTGGACATTTAGTTTATTATTGATTTATAAAGCGCCAACATATTCTGTGGCGCTGTACAAAGTGAGAAACAAACATGGGGTACATAATACAGACAATGGTGTACAACAATATACAAGATACATAATTAGTGACAAAATACAAAAATGATACAGAATACAGAAGTTGTAATGACAGTGATAAAAGTAACATGATGAATAAAATGTATAATGATTTCCAAGACACGAAAGGGGGGGGGGGGGGAAGTAGCCTGAAGTAAGCCAACAGTAACCCATAGCAACCATTCAGAAATGTTTTCACAGTTGTCGTTCGGAAAGGTGAGATCTGATTGGACGTAGCTGTCCCCACGCCCCCATGGCTGATTCACTCTACAAGTCTTGTGTTTTTGGTACAGGGAAAAGTTGACGCATTGAATTTTGCTTCTGCCTTTTTACTTTGGTATCTTTGTTCATTATTTTTTATTTTCACCTTCATCTCACTGAGCCTCGATGATAAAATAAGGGCTGTCTCATGCTTGAGAACCACTGCATTTGATTATAGAGACATGCAAGCTATTTGGGATATTCTGCAGACCATTGTTATGGAGCGATATAAAGGCTAAACTACATGAGATTGTTTTAATTATTTGTTACTGAGCTATGAAGTGTAATTGCTATGCCATGCATGTAATCGCTGGGTAGTTTTCCTATTCTCAGAAGTATAACTTATCGATGTTCTTATTGCTTTTCCCTCTACAGACCCGACCCATGGCAGATTTATCTTGCTGAGTTGATGGCTATGACCATGAAGCCAAATTCTCCTGTGATTTGACATGTGTAGGGGGGTGGGGGTTTTTTGGGAATAGGAAGCGGTCATGTCAGGGTTTGTAGGCACTATATTAGGAAAGGTGCCTATAGAGGGAAAAGGAAATGAATTCTCCTCACACCATGATACTGAAAAGTTACACTGATGATAACACTGGGCTGTCTCGTGAGCTGAAATTTGACATAGGTGTCTTTGTCATCAGTAGCCTTATTTGCAGCACATTTATCCCCCTTCTTGGAAAATACCATTTGACAAGGAAGTCAATCACTCGCTAGCTGGTATAGAGGCGTGGCAAGTTTAACTGCAGTCTGTGTCCACTGGGGATATGACCTCACTTCCTGTTCCAATGCCTAGGCATTTTTCCAGTGAATGTCACTAGAGGATTGAGGGCGTTAATATCTGTGAAACCGTTTATTCTGGGGCTGATTTGCGTGACGTTGGTTTATGTCGATGGCGGTGAGAGATCACGGCTGTCTAGATTTGAGCCGGGTGACCCTCGCTTACTGTCGCAGATGTCTTGGCTTCACGTAAGATTTGCAGCATTGGTGGGACTTGGAGGATTAATGTCCAGTAGGGGTGCTCAATGAGATTCTGAATTGAGGGATCTTTTACGCTAAATGCTATTCCGATTTGCGTTTCCGCAAGCCGCTAGCATCCAGTGACAATCGGAAACGCCAATTGGAATCGGAAATCAGAAATGCAATTTGCATTGTAAAGGAAGCCTCAGATTTTTTTTTTGTTTGTTTTTATTAAACGTGTACAGCTTGAAAATGGAAGAGTTAAATGCAGCAGCTGCCACATATGGTCCAGCTACCTTAACTATGCATGAATCCGAAAATACTGGCATCTCATTCACCCCCTAATGACCACTTACAGAAGGGGAACATTTGCCATCAGGAGTCATTCAGCAGTAAAACATCTCACCAGCAGGTGGTGCTGCGGGCAAATTATTCAAAGAACATCTGGATCATTTTGACATTTATTTTTTTCTATTATCCCTCCCTTGCTTATATTCTGCTTTCTGCTTTTTGAAAGATCGAGTTTAAATGAAGCTTCAGAAGGTGTTTCCACGTTTCCTGCTGCATTGACAATGGCGGGCAGTTTTTCCCCTTATTCTCCCCTAATGCACCTGGTTCAGTCTGAAAACATAACTAAAGACTGCCTGTTGGATTGATTTCCATGTAACTGACACCAATCAGTTGACTGTAAATTGTAAGCCCCTCTTCGTGACTAGATTAGGAAGTAGAAAACAGGGAGGCGGGGCTTGTGCCAAGTCTACAGAAGTCAAGACTGTTGTGCGTTTATGTAGAGCGAAATCGTGTGTGTGTGTGTGGGGGGGGGGGGGGTTGCAGGGTTGGGTGTACAGAAACCAAACTGGGAATCATTCCACACACTCTTACATCTGCCACGTGCGTCACTTTAAGCTCCACCCCTTTTTCATTCTGGGATCAGGAGTAATTGACAAATTCTTCTAGGCATTTAAACCCCATGTTTAAATTTGCCTTAAACTCTCTTGTGTGAGGTCCCTGTTCACGGAAATGTTCCTGAACACACAAAATGCTTCTCTGGACAGTATGTTCAGTGGCGTCCAAGTAAGGCTGCTTTTCCATAAGTGGCTGAAGGCGGTGAATTCACCACCTGTCAGCTGCTCCTGTTCGGGCGTTTGTTAGTATTACAGGTGGTAGGAAGTGAGATTTGTACTTGCCAAGCATGTTTCCAACTGCCAATCTCTGCTTTGAGATGGAAGGGGAACCACTAGACCACCAGGGAAAACTGTGAGAGGGGCCACTAGACCACCAGGGGAAACTAAGTAGGGGGGGGGGGGTACTAGGCCACCAGGGAAAATTGTGGGGGAACAATCTAAAGACCAGGGAACTGCCAAGGAAAATAAGTAGGTAAATAGTAAAGCATAGGGACTGCTATAAGGGGCACACGGCTTAAAGTCCTCTATAAGGGACACAGCACAAATGGACTCCTATAACCACATTTATTTTTGAGGCCACACCCCCTGCGTAATCTCCTCTTCCCTATTTTCAACTTTTAAAAAAGTTTTATTTTTACAGTACAAGGAGGTGCATAATGCAGAAAACCTACTGTTATTTAAAAATCAAATCTCGTCTCCCTACGTTGTACCAGCAACACCATTTAATAGTCGAATGTTATTTGTGGATTTTATCTGCAGAAACACATATTTTATTTTATAAATATAATGGGTGAAAACTGGGAACTATTTTATTTGCTATGCGTTTTAGTGGAGAAAAAAAAAGTTAAATACATGAATACCTAGAGAGGAGGATGTCCTAAGAAAGTCTAGTTTGTCCTGAAAAAATCGAGAACTATGTCACTTGGATGTCATAAGTAGTGAAAAAGTGATTGCTGGTTTTTAATTGGGATGTAGCTATAACATCAGAACAGGTCTGTGGTGCAGTCAGTGGAATGTGTGGTTGAGCCATAGATTAAAAATAATGGGACCAATGAGAGGTAAAGTTTTTCACAAGCCTCTTCTCAGTACACTTCTTCAGGTATTCCTGATGATGAAGCACAGAATTCACGCTTTATTCAGTCTCTGTGGGCGTGGCTACTAAAGCAGCCTGTATTGTATCATCATCCCCCTGTTAAGACTACAGAAGGGAAGGCACAGACTGAATCTCTGAGAAGATTGCAGCTCATAGCACAGACCGTTCACGATGCAGGAAAAGGCCGGTGTCTGGCACTGAGGCATTGGGGTGGGCAGGTGATCATATGGAGGAACTGCTTGTCATTGTTTATACAGCTGGGGAGGGGCGGTGACAAAGAACCCTCCCCCACCTCACTAAAAGATAGTCCATGCCCCTGCCACAATGCAGAGCCAGTGCAGGCTGGTTGGCATCCTGTGTAAGCAGAATTATAAGCAAGGTGACCTGGATACTTTAAAAAATAATTACAATAAGTGATATACGGTAACTTGGGAGATATTGTAGTGATTTATAGATCACTCTTTTAAAGGAACACTACTGCAATTGTGTTCTATGATTTTTTTTTTTCTTAGTGTGCCTAAGATGAAAGCAATATCAGGTTCTATACTTACCTGTGGCTTTCTTAAGCTCGTCCCTCGCTCTCTCTGCAGGTGGCTCCTGTCCCCGACAATACTGCCCAAAACCCTGGCCGATACTTGCTTCGTCATGCATGCCGGGGGCCTTCCCTGTTGCGCTCCTGTCCCCGGGAGCGTTTGGTGCCTGTGTAGTACTACTCCACAGGCACAGGATGCTCCCAGGGACAGGAGAGTACCTGGCTGGATCGTGCATGCGCGACCCGGCAAGGCTTTCAAGCTGAATTGTTAGGGACCGGGGAGACGGTGAGGGACGAGCTGCCACAAGGGGGCTTAAGGAAGACCCAGGTAAGTATAGTACCTGTGACACTTCTTGTCTCAGGTATACTTTAAGTGATGGGCCTGAAAACAGTTTAGCGATTAGAGAAGAACTACAAAGGTTTCACCTGATGAGCGCTCGCTTTCCAGTGACTGTTAGAAGAGGCGGCCCGGTATGATCGAACACTGGTAGGGGGCGGGTCAATGGGATGCTGATGACTCCGGCCAGTATGCAGATTTCATGCAAATTATATGCAGCTTGTACTTAGACCAGTGAAGTGAATGCCTGTTGTTTTTTATTTCATTGGCCCAGCTCAATTGATGCAGGATCATGTAAATTTATTCATATTGAACATGGACCTGCCTGGGGTGGAGCTTGATTTGTCAATTTTCCAGCTGCATGAATCTGCATACAGAATTAGCCTAGTCCTGCATCAACTCTGAATAATAAGCATCTGACTGATCATCCCTGCTTCTTTGTACTCTTTTTACCATTCAAATAAAAATGAGTGAAATAAAAAATGATCGGCGCCACCTATTGTTCAATCCCAGCAAGGTGCACAGGTGAAGATATATCCATAAATAATGCAAATAGTTTTGAGTTGATGCAAACGATTATGCAACTTTAGATTGAATCAGTCAAATGCAGCAGCTGGTGATTCCAAACGGCGTATATTTGCATAAAATGTGCATACACTTTGCGTCAACTCAAACGATTGGTCTCCAATTGACAAATCCCTACAGTTTAATCTTATCTTTGAAATAATAAATATATTTATTGGGATCGGAATTAAATCGCTGCTACAGATTGCCTATTTCTAGGGATTTTTTGTGCTCAGATGCAGGCTGAGTCTCACTTCTCTCGTGGAAGCTGAATCACATGGCGACATCTGTCACTTAGGGCCCATTCACACTAGAGCGTTTTGCCCGGATTTCGGCAAAAAGGTTCAAACGTTCTTACTTGGGCGATTTGCGCTAATTGCACCATTTCCAGGCGATCGCGTTTCAGTGCTATAGAAGCGCTATACGTGATCGTGGAAAAATCGCCTCAGTGATTCACTGAAATCGCGGAAAAATCACTCCTGCAAAATTGCCGGCGTTTTGAAAACGCCGGTGTGAACAAAGCCTAACACCGTGTATGGGTGTATTTCGACACAGGACACCAAACATTTATATTGTGCTTTTCTCCTGGCGGACTCAAAGCGCCAGAGCTGCAGCCACTAGGGTGCGCTCTATAGGCAGTAGCAGTGTTATGGAGTCTTGCCCAAGGTCTCCTCACTGGGTGCTGGCTTACTGAACAGGCAATGCCGAGATTTGAACCCGGGTCTCCTGTGTCAGAGACAGAGCCCTTAACCATTATACTGTCCAGCCAGTGCTTTTCATGTGCCAGGGTATTCATTGAGCAATTTGTAGCAGCAGTTTGTCTCTGGTATTCGTAAGTTAATACATTTATTATGGAAGGTGTTTTTATGTCACTTGCTACCCCTCTGTCGTGGTTGAAATGTGTCATTTTAGGGCCTTTGCTTCGTCCCTGGACCAGTAAGCAGCACAGATGGCCAATGAGACACTAGGAATTTATGCAAATATAATGCGTAATGTAGCTTGGAATTAGGCCAATCGCATGTACTTCCTGTCTATTACGATTGGCACACAATTTGCATGCTAGTTGTTATTCTTGGACAGTCAGCGGCAGTAAAGGGATCATCATGAAATAGGGCCCTTGGCAAGTTGGCAAATGTAGCTTCCCTTTCCGGCTACCTGGCTTCTTAGGTTAGGTGGGGAATAGGGATTAAAAAAGGTGCCAGAGGTGCCCCTGGACATCCATTACGCCCTGGGCACCTTGCCTATGTTGCCTCGTGGATGATCCGGCTCTGGTCAGCGGAGAGAAACAACCTATGGTTGGACATTTTTTTTTCTTCTGTTTTGAATGTCTGTAGCTTTCTGCAGTTTTAAAATATCCTGAACAAGTCAAGTGCCTTCACCGCTCGAGGCTCAGAAACTAAACAAAAAAATAAACTGAAATCTAAGAGAACGGAATTATAGAAGGAAAAAAAACTTTACGAACTGTTTTTTTCCACTTCCTATGCAAGTGTTTTGTACAACCTGCATAAATCCCAAACTTTGTAAGACTTGTTTAACAACTCTGCTGTACATAGTGTTTTTAAAGGATAGTATTTTTATTTAGGTACTTCCAGACTTGAATTTGTGTCCTGTGTTGGTACTTGTATCATTGCCTAATCTCTCTCCTGTCTTCGGATTCCATCGCTGTTGTCCAGAGGGGTTTTCCTGCAACAGCTCTATTTTTCTACTGTTACTGAAAAGCATGTAACACAGACTTTATCCTACATATAGCTGGCATTTCCAATAAATGGCTTGTATAGAAACATGTCTCCGACTCATAATTTCCATTCTCTTAAAGCGAGATTATCAGCCACAAAATCAAATTTTCATTTACTCACTGCTCTGTGTCTGTTATGCTGTCTTCAACATGACTGCATTGCAAGCATCATAATCTAATAAGAAATGTTTCTGCTGTAATAAATCTCATCTCAGTCAGTCTGGCTCTATTTGGTACATTGCCGACGAGAAGGAAGCTTCTCATCTCTCCTCCCACATTCCTGCTCCTCGCTGATTGGCTGAGGGCAGTTCAGTAAGCTGCTTGTCAGAATCCGCTCTGCTGGCCTTGATTCCCTGGACAGGTTTGTTTACTATGCAGGTTGCATAGTGCAGTCCAGGGAAAAGAGGCCTTTCTGTCAGTTTGCAAGGCTGACTGATTTGCATCTACTTATCTTGCAATCTGCTTGTCTGCTTCCTTTGAAGGTTTCCAGTATAAATGTCACTTCCTCCCAGAATTCATGAGCAGTTTTGGTTGATTTGGTTGGACTGGACATTTTTAGGACTCAATAGGCTGCAGTAAGTTCTGTGTAGACAGTTTTTGTGTAGAGTGAAGTAAGATTTGGAACATAGACAGACTGGGGCTTTTGGCCTCCAAAGAAGGATTTGTGTATTGTGCTGGAGTTTAAAGAGGAACTATTAGCAATAACATGCCCCCCAAAGAAAACACATATGTAAGTAGATACATACTTCCTCTACTTACATAACAGATGTATTGCACTCTCCTCGGTTTCCTTCCATATCATTTTATATTAGAAATATGGGGTCATTCTCTTCATGGCAGGGGCCATCTTGCTTCCTTCGGGTATATTCTCCCCCCCCCCCCCCCCCCGCACTCCCCTCCTCCCCGCACTTATTCTCAGCACAGCGGGGAGGAAAAATGCAGCTGGCAAAGACTCACCTAACAATAGATCCAAGCGCTGCAGTTCCCCCCCTATACTCTCTGCACTACCACCGGCGGCAGTGCAGAGAATATGGGGGGAACTGCAGCGCCTGGGAACATTATTCCTGGAGTCTGTGCGCTGCCTTTATCCTTCCCCAAAGTTCTGTGCGGGGAAGAAGGAGAATGCGGCAGAAGGGCAGAGAGGGGGCGCGGACATCACACTGGAGGAGGGCAGTGACAGGAGATAGCCTCTGGCCCCCCTCTGTGCGCTCTTACAGCGGCTACACCGCCGCTGACAAGGGGAGAGCAGGCGGCCAATCGCAGAGCAGAGCGGTGATTGACAGAGGCTTTAGCCAATCAGCCTGCCTGTCATTTCTGTTCTGCGGCTTGCGTCCTGCAGGCATGGGGAGAGAAAAACCTCCTAGAAGAAAAAGTAAGAAGGATTTTAACTAGTTGCATTGCCTTTTTAGCATCCTTTTTGTCTATGTAATAGACTAATATAGAAAATGTATTTCACATATAATGCCTAACAGTTACTCTTTAAGGCTGGTTTCACAGTGGGACGTTACAGGCGCACATTAGAGCAGCCTGTAATGCAGCCCAACTCACAGTAATGAAAAATCAATGGGCTGTTCACAGTGCCCACGTTGCGTTACATTGTAACACAGCACGTCCTGATAACGTACTGCATGCAGTACTTTACACACGGCAAAGCCGCGTTAGACTGTTTGCACATGCTCAGTATGGGTGGGTTTTTTTATTTTAGGGGCGGAGAGGAGGCGGGAGAGGCCGCTAAGTAGCCAGGCACATGGCTACTTAATATTCACTGCACTTGCAGTGTTTTCTTCTTGGAGCGGCCGCTGATTGGCTGGCGGGAACACGTGATGCGGAGAGCTCCGCTCACGTGGTCTCCGCAGTGCCTCAGACAGAGCAGGCGCACCAAGAGCTGCTTGTTTAACGCGGCTCTTGGTAGCGTCCTGCTCCAACACCACCAGGCGTTGCGTTAGGGGCACGTTATGCGACCTTAACGTCCCCTAAAATGCAACGTCCTGGTGTGAAACCAGCCTAAAGGCAGTGCAGCCCCAAACAAAAGTTTAATGAGCGTTTGAGAGGCATTTCACTGCCTATCAACAGTCCGTGGAAAAGAGGCCTAAAGGTTAGGGATGATCAATGAGATGCAAATATTTCCGAGTTCATGCAGGATTATGTAAATCGTTATGCAAGTATATGCATCTTGAAAATGGACCAATTAATTTGAACCGTGGTGGGACTTGATTGGTCTGTTTCTAAACTGCATAAATTTGCATATGAATTTACAAAATCCAGCTTAGGCCTGGTGCACACTTGTTAGTGCGTGAAAGGTCGTGTCTTCTGTCATGTGCGTTTTTAGTGCGTTTGCGTTTTATGGGAACATGCGTTTTTCTTGCGTTTTGCGTGCGTTTGCGGTTCTCATATACAAAACGCATATTTGTTTTGTATGCGTTTTACATGTGTTTTTTTTTTATATGCGGTTTATGCAAATCAATAGGAAGCGGAAATACAAAATACATTTCAAAAACTCCTACAAAACGCTATACATTGCGTTACCATTGACTTTCATTATGTGCGTTTTTAAAGCGTTTTTTAAAAATGTGCAACAAAACCAGCGTTTTAAAAACGCATACACATGCGTATTTTCATGCGTGCCATTGACTAAAAATTATACAGGTTAACGTTGCGTTTTACGCGACGCTAGCGTTTCTGCTTAGTGTGTTCCCAGCCATAAACGTATTAATCATTCCTAGTAGAGTCTTCACCAAGGATGGTCAATGAGATGCAAATTTGAGTTGATGCAGCATTATGCACACTTTGTATGCAAATTTATGCAGTTTGATCATGAATAATCAAATCCTGCTGAGGTAAAATTTGGTCCATTTTCAGGCTGCATAAATTTGCATACAAAATTTGCATAATCCAGCATCAACTCAAAATTATTTCAATCTCATTGACCATCTCTAGTCTTCACTAGAGATGACTGATGAAATGCTGATGACTCTGCTACATACACACTTGAGATAAAAGTCTTTGGAAAATGAAAGATCACAGACCAATCTTACCACCCTTCATGTAGTATGAGAGCCATACTCCTTCTACACAGTCTTTTCCTTTGAGCTGAACTCCCCATCAGATAAAAGTCTTTGCAAGATGCTGTACACATGCAACAGATCAATATCTGCAAAATATCTGTTCCTGCAAAAGATCCATTCCTTCAAAATGCATTCAGTCTGAGATCTGCAGATCCTCATACACACCACAGGCAATCCTCTGCAGATCATCTGCAGATCAGATCCACCAGGATGGATTTTCAGATCTTCAGATGATTGCCAGATATGCAGATGAAGTCTGTTAAACAAGGTGTGTAAGGTGTGAGGATCTGCAGATCTCATAGACTATGAATGCATTTTGCAGGAATGGATCTTTTGCAGGAAGAGATCTTTTGCAGATAATGATGTTTTGAATGTGTACAGCATCTTTGTGTGCAGCATCTTGCTAAAGATTTTATCTGATGGGGAGTTCAGCTCCATAGAATAGACTGTGTAGAGTATGGCTCTCATACTACATGGAATGGGGTAAAATTGGTCTGTGTGATCTTGCCTTTTCCAAAGACTTTTATCTCAAGTGTGTATGCACCATAAGCTGATGCAAATGTTAATTTTATGTAGAGTGGATATGGACCAATGAAATGCAGTAGTTTATTACAATTGGCCCAATTTAAAGTTGCATAAAATTAACAAATTTTGCATCAGCTTTAGGCCTCCTTTCTACGGACTGTTGAACTGTGTGCTCAGCAAGCAGTTGCCAGGCAGCAGTGAGCAGTTGTGAGAGTTTGAGAGACATTTCACTGCCCATCAACAGTCTGTGGAAAAGAGGCGTTAAAGCGGTATCGTCACCATAAAAATCAAATTTCAACAGCAACTGGTCTGAGTGTATTAAGTAATAAAGATGCTAATCCTGCATTCAAAACTTGAAAAACTTTTTCTGCTGTTATGATTTGGAGTTATCACATACTTTGCACTGGCCATTTAGTAGTCGTGCCAAGGAATTGCATGCTGGGGGTTCTTTTTATCTATAATCTATTCCTCCTCTTCCCTTTATTTCCCTGCCAGCTGCTTATCTGAAACCTAATCCCCTACTCACTTGTATTTACAAGCAAGGCTGAGGCGACTCAGTGATTGGAGGAGACAAGAAAAAAAATAAAGGGCAGAAATGACATCAGGAGTCCTTTACTGTGGGCAAAAGACATGGCCCCCACCAGGAACAGAATTCTCATCATTTACTATATAACTTTCACTGAAATCATAACGTGGACAGTACAATACATGTATTATGTAAGTAGATCCAGTGCTGGGCCAAAATTACGCATTAGCGTAATTACGCATCGTAATTCACTACAAATGCACCGTAAGCGTTACGTGTAAGGTTACGGTATTACGCGTAATTAATTACGCGTAGACCGTAGGTTACGTTATTACGCGTAACAAATTACGCGTAAGACAGTAAACTCCCATTGAAATTACACAGTCTGCCGTAATCTCGTAATATTACGCTCCCGTATAATATAAAAAAGCCGCCGACTTTAAGGGTTAATAGCAAAGCCCCCTTAAGTGCTAAGAGCCTCAAATTTGGAGAATATATTAAGGAGATCAGAAGGAATTTAAGAGGGAAAATTTTTTTTTTTTTCAAAAAGACCTTATAGTTTTTGAGAAAATCTATGTTAAAGTTTCAAAGGAAAAATATATACATTTAAAAACCCGCCGACTTTAACGGTTAATAGCAAAGCCTGCTTAAAATTTAGGAACACCAAATTCACAGGGTATATTAAGGGGATCAGTGGGAATAAGAGGAAAAAAAAATTTTCAAAAAGACCTTATAGTTTTTGAGAAAATCGATTTTTATGTTTCAAGGGCAAAAATGTCTTTTAAATGCGGAAAATGTCAGTTTTTTTTGCACAGGTAACAATAGTGTTTTATTTTCATAGATTCCCCCAAGTGGGAAGAGTTTTACTTACTTCGTTCTGAGTGTGGGAAATATTAAAAAAACGACGTGGGGTCCCCCCTCCCAGACCTCTTTAACCCCTTGTCCCCCATGCAAACTGGGATAGCCAGAATGTGGAGCACCGGCCGCGTGGGGCTCCGCACCCTGACTATACCAGCCCGCATGGTCCATGGATTGGGGGGTCTCGGAAGAGGAGGGGCAGCCAAGCTTTCCCCTCCCCCTCCGAGCCCTTGTCCAATCCAAGGACAAGGGGCTCTTCTCCACCTCCGATGGGCGGTGGAGGTGGAGGGCGCGATTCCCTGGGGGGGGGGGTTTCATGGTGGCATCTGGGAGTCCCCTTTAAAAAGGGGTCCCCCAGATGCCCACCCCCCCTCCCAGGAGAAATGAGTATAGAGGTACTTGTACCCCTTACCCATTTCCTTTAAGAGTTAAAAGTAAATAAACACACAAACACATAGAAAAAGTATTTTAATTGAACAAAAAACATAACCACGAAAAAAGTCCTTTAATATTCTTAATTAACCATTAATACTTACCTGTCCCTTTAAAAGCCAGTTCCCACGCAATATCCTCAGAAATATACTAATCAGTTACAATGTAACAACTTTGTTACTTTGTAACACCACCGCACCCGACTTTACTCGCCGCTCACCCGCCGGCCGCCGCATACACTTACGCTAAGTCCCCGCCGGCTCCCGCCGTCCACCCCGACCACACGTGTCACCCATATACATGTTGGCACCCATGGGTGCCAGCATGTATATAGGTGACATGTGGGAGAGGCGGGGAGGGCAGCGGAGCCGGCGAGGACTTAGCGTCCTAAACCCGACAGAGCTCTGAGCTATCGAAAGCATCTTTGTATTTGGGCTCCTGATTTGAAGGAACCCCATTGGTCTGCTAAGGACCAATGGGGCTCCTTGGAGCCCAAATACAAAGATGCTTTCGAGAGCTCTGAGCTATATAGCTCAGAGCTCGGGTTTAGGACGCTAAGTCCTCGCCGGCTCCGCTGCCCTCCCCGCCTCTCCCACATGTCACCTATATACATGCTGGCACCCATGGGTGCCAACATGTATATGGGTGACACGTGTGGACGGCGGGAGCCGGCGGGGACTTAGCGTAAGTGTATGCGGCGGCCGGCGGGTGAGCGGCGAGTGACGTCGGGTGCGGTGGTGTTACAAAGTAACAAAGTTGTTACATTGTAACTGATTAGTATATTTCCGAGGATATTGCGTGGGAACTGGCTTTTAAAGGGACAGGTAAATATTAATGGTTAATTAAGAATATTAAAGGACTTTTTTCGTGGTTATGTTTTTTGTTCAATTAAAATACTTTTTCTATGTGTTTGTGTGTTTATTTACTTTTAACTCTTAAAGGAAATGGGTAAGGGGTACAAGTACCTCTATACTCATTTCTCCTGGGAGGGGGGGGTGGGCATCTGGGGGACCCCTTTTTAAAGGGGACTCCCAGATGCCACCATGAAACCCCCCCCCCCCCCCCCAGGAAATCGCGGCCTCCACCTCCACCGCCCATCGGAGGTGGAGAAGAGCCCCTTGTCCTTGGATTGGACAAGGGCTCGGAGGGGGAGGGGAAAGCTTGGCTGCCCCTCCCCTTCCGAGACCCCCCAATCCATGGACCATGCGGGCTGGTATAGTCAGGGTGCGGAGCCCCACGCTGCCGGTGCTCCGCATTCTGGCTATCCCAGTCTGCATGGCGGACAAGGGGTTAAAGAGGTCTGGGAGGGGGGACCCCACGTCGGTTTTTTTTTTTTTTTTAATATTTCCCACACTCAGAACGAAGTAAGTAAAACTCTTCCCACTTGGGGGAATCTATGAAAATAAAAAACTATTGTTACCTGTGCAAAAAAAAACAGACATTTTCCGCATTTAAAAGACATTTTTGCCCTTGAAACTTAAAAATCGATTTTCTCAAAAACTATAAGGTCTTTTTGAAAAAAAAAAATTTTCCTCTTATTCCCACTTATCCCCCTTAATATATCCTGTGAATTTGGTGTTCCTAAATTTTAAGCAGGCTTTGCTATTAACCGTTAAAGTCGGCGGGTTTTTAAATGTATAGATTATTCCTTTGAAACTTTACCATCAATTTTCTCAAACTATAAGGTCTTTTTGAAAAAAAAATTTTCCTCTTATTCCTTCTGATCTCCTTAATATATTCTCCAAATTTGAGGCTCTTAGTAATTAAGGGGGCTTTGCTATTAACACTTAAAGTCGGCGGCTACCTAACATTGATCCATGCGTCAACTTTTCCGCTTGGCAGCATGACCTTACGCATTAATTGCTAGTACGATTTTACGCGTAAGCCTATAACGTAACAACCTGAATTACGGTATTCTTACGCGTAATCGCGTAAGGGCTATGCATAATTACAGACATGTACCGTAATTCAATGTCTACGCCGTAAGCGTAATTCCGTAATGCGTAATAGCGTAAAATTACGCGTAATGATCCGTAAGCGTAGCTTTTTCCATTACGCCCAGCACTGAGTAGATCAAGTATTTATCTACTTATATATGTCTTTTTTTTTCCCCTGGCATAGTTTGGCTGATCCTACTGCTTTAAGTTATTAGCCTCTTACTAACCCCTCCCTTATCTTTGCCCATCTCCTTTTTATTTTGCATTGTCCTGCTGTATGGGGTGGGGTGATACAAGGTGAATGGAGATGGTTAAAGAAAGGCGGAGTCTGTCTGCACACACCTCTCTACTCCCAATGCTCTGAGAAAGGGACAAGTATACTGAGTAACTGGGCAAAACTAGCATGATGAGGTAAGCGTATATAGAATGTACCAGAGGCAACAACACTCCTGGAATTGAAGTAGAAAAAGCTTTAAAATGAACCTGAAGATACTTTTTTTTTTTTTAAAGTTTCACTTACCTGGGGCTTCTGCCAGCCCGCTGCAGCCGCCCTGGAACGATCCTGTGGTCCACCACTGCAGTTTTATTTACTGCCGACTTGCAAGTCGACCCTGGCTGCACCCATCCTCGCTCTTGCTCAGGTCACCTTCGTGGGAGATTTCTCTTCCGGTGCAGGATGGCGACATGAGTTAGAGCGAGGATGCATGCCGGAGAAAATACCATTATGCCCCTGGAACTCCGTTGTCAGTGCTGTGTATAGACAGAAGAACAGCTCCATCATCTATTTCATTTCTTGGAATTCCGAGGGGGTGGGGTTTATACGTTCGATCTCCCTATCCTTCACTCCACCTTCAGCATTCCATCCCTCAGATGTTTGAGGGGACTAAAAAAATAGTTGCAAGGTATTCCCCTTTCCCAATATCTCCCAGCTGGCTTGTCAGAACTGCTAGCATGCCAGCTTTTACCATACCAGCTGGTTTATGCCTCTTTTCCACGGATTGCTGATAGGCAGTGAAATGCCTCTCAAACTCTCACAACTGCTTACTGCTGCCTGGTAACTGCATGCTGAGCACCCAGCTCAACAGTCTGTGGAAAGGAGGCCTTCAAAACATTTTTTTACACATTGTGCTAGAGATCAGTTCACATTCCGGTAGAGGTGCTGCAAAGTGTTGGGACTAAAGTCCTCTTCCTGACCACAGACACCTGGGTGAAAATGCAATTCACTTTTTCTCCAGAGTTCTCCTAGGTGGTAATTTTTCATCTTCTATTTAGTATAACTTTACAGCATTTAACAATTGAAAATGTACCAAAAAGTAGATGGAAAAGTACTTTCAAAACTATTTTAAGTATTTGTTCGCTTGCTGGTGGTTTAAAGGAGTCATCAGGGGAAAAAGGCTAAAATAAGTGGTACTTACCGGGGGCTTCCTCCAGCTCCAAGCTCCCAGGACCTCCCTCGCCACAGCTCTGCCCGCAGCCGTTCACCGCAGGTCCGTCCTGGTCCCCGGCGATGACGTCAGAGCGATCTCCAGGTCGCTCTGTAGTGTGTACTGCTCCGGCCCACGTGGCGGTGATTGACAGCGCCGCTGGTGCAGTACAGAGCGACCTGAAGGTCATCTGACGTCATCGCCGGGGACCGGGACTGACCTGCGGTGAACGGCTGCGTGCAGAGCTGTGGCGAGGGAGGTCCTGGGAGCTTGGAGCTGGAGGAAGCCCCCGGGAAGTACCACTTATTTTAGCCTTTTTCCCCTGATGACTCCTTTAAAGGGACTCCGAGCAGTGCAAAAACTATGGAAAGATGCATATCATTTTAAAGCTCTCTTTCTCCTCTTTCCTATGATATATAAATCACCGCCCTACGCCTTTTAGTTTTCTCTATTTTCGTGATTGAAATTGCTGCGTCCGCAATTTTGATCGCGAAAATAGAGAAAACTAAAAGGCGTAGAGCGACGATTTAGGTGTCGCCAGAAAGAGGAGAAAGAGAGCTTTAAAATGATATCCATCTTTCCATAGTTACTTGTATTACACAGGACGACACTTTCCCCAGTGTCAGCAGCTCCATTCAGCAGAATGGAGCTGCTGACTTTAGGAAAAAGTCGCCCTGTGTAATACAATGTAACTATGGAAAGATGGATATCATTTTAAAGCTCTCTTTCTCCTCTTTCTGACAACCCCTAAATCGTCGCCCTTCGCCTTTTAGTTTTCTCTATTTTCGCGATCGAAATTGCGGCTGCAGCAATTTCAATCACGAAAATAGAGAAAACTAAAAGGCATAGGGCGGCGATTTATATATCATAGGAAAGAGGAGAAAGAGAGCTTTAACCCCCTTGGCGGTATGAAAAATACCGCCAGGGGGCAGCGCAGCAGTTTTTTTTAAGTTTTTTTTTTTTTTAAATCATGTAGCGAGCCCAGGGCTCGCTACATGATCCCCCCAGCCCCGCCGATTGCCTCCGGCGATAGGCGATCAGGAAATCCCGTTCAAAGAACGGGATTTCCTGGAGGGCTTCCCCCGTCGCCATGGCGACGGGGCGGAATGACGTCACCGACGTCAGCAACGTCGGGACGTCATTGGGAGACCCGATCCACCCCTTGGTGCTGCCTGGCACTGATTGGCCAGGCAGCGCAGGGGTCTGGGGGGGGGGGGCCGCGCGCCGTACCGGATAGCGGCGATCGGGCGCGCGGCGGTGGCGATCGGGGTGCTGGCGCAGCTAGCAAAGTGCTAGCTGCGTCCAGCAAAAAAAAAATTATGTAAATCGGCCCAGCAGGGCCTGAGCGGCACCCTCCGGCGGCTTACCCCGTGTCACACACGGGGTTACCGCTAAGGAGGTTAAAATGATATGCATCTTTCCATAGTTTCTGCACTGCTCGGAGTCCCTTTAAAAGGCATTTTATCAACAAGTTTGAAAATATGACCTCGGAGAAAACTCGGGAAAGAAGTGGCACATGGGCCCTGGTCTTCAAAACAAGTGCAGGGAAGGTGCATATCCTTCACTGCCCACTGGCAGGGCCGGTTTAAGCAACAATGGGGCCCCAGGGCAAAATAAACCTGGGGGGCTCCCCAATATATAACCCGGAACAAAAATCGGCATTAGGGGACCTTTTTTGCAGCTGGTATAACAGGGTGTGAAGTCCCAATCGGTCGGAGCTCCACATTCTGGCTATCCCAGTCTGCATGGGGGACAAGGGGTTAAAAAGTTTCAGGAGGGGAGACTCCACATCATTTTTTTTTTTTAATTCCCACACTCTAAACATAAATTTTTTTTTAGGAAAATAGGAAAAAATGCTAGGGATCTTCATACAGCCATATTGCGGCTGTACAGCGATCCCTGGCCAAAGCGCTGCGGCTGCGTATAGACCCCCTGGAAACCCCGTCAGGAAATTTATTGCTCTTTCGTTTGATGCATGTAAAATTACACTACCGTTAGGTTTGCTACTACAAGTGACATTTACCGCATTTAAAAGTGTACTTTTTTCCTTCGAAACTTTAAAATGGAATTTCTCAAGCTATAAGGTCTTTTTGAAAAATTGTTTTTTCCTCTTATTCCTAATGATCTCCTTAACATATTCTGCAAATTTAGGGTTTCTAGAATTTAAGGTGGATTTGCAATTAACCATTAAAGTCGGCAGGTTTTTAAATGTGTATTTTTTTTCCTTTGAAACTTTAAAATCGATTTCTCAAAAACTATAAGGCCGATTTGAAATTTTTTTTTCTCTTGTAGCCACTGGGGGCCCCTACAAGCTCTGGGACCCTGGGGCAGCTGCCTCCTTTGCCTCTATGGTAGCGCCGGCCCTGCCCACTGGGTAAACATGGTGGGGAAAGAAGGACTGGGTAACCGTAAAATGGAGTAGGTTGCACCACCACCGCTTGCTTGCAGGCCAGCCTCTTCTCCTCCTCCCCCCTCTGCTGTTTCTTCCCCGGCTGAGTACTCCTCTTCCACTGTGCCCCCCAAGCTCCCCAGTGTGGGTTTCACTATGCAGGTACAATGGTGTCATGCTAATTTGTGCCACAATGGAGCTGCACTGCTGTCCGCTCTGAAGATACGGGCCGATGATGAGTCGCTGACGCCACAGAACCTCAGTGTTTGTAAAGTCATGTGTGACAACTGTACCAATCTGTTGCCTGCGCTGAGAAATGGCAAACTGACTCACATGACACACGTCTATAAAGGACAACTGTAGTGAGAGGGATATGGAGGCTGCCATAGTTATTTCCTTGTAAACAATGCAAGTTGCCTGGCAGCCCTGATCATCTTCTGGCATATGTAGAGTGTGATATGTCAAAACCCTGGAACAAGCATGTGGCTTAACCAGTAATACCAGCGTACCTGATCTGCTGCATGCTTGTTCAGGGTCTATGTCTAAAAGTATTATAGACACGGGATCAGGAGGACAGCCAGGCAACTGGTATTGTTTACAAGGAAATAATTATGGCAGTCTCCCTATCCTTCTCACCTCAGGTTTCATTTAACCACTTCTCAACCACAGGAGTTTTAACCTAAAAACCACAGCAATTTTCACATTTCAGGGAGGCAAGGGTTAATAGGGGGTATAATTTATAAAAAAAAAAAAAAAAAACCTCACTGATGCTGATCACTCACTAATGCTGTGTTAGTTATCTGAGATCCTCTCACGGGTGATCTCAGTAACTAACAGCATAGAGACTGATACAATGTTTACACACATTCTGAATGAATGAGCACTTCCGTTGGCTTTGGCAATGCTCATTCAAACTTGCAAGCACTTTGATCGACTTTGTGAACACGTGTTCACATCAGCCAATCACGGACCAGCGGGTGCCCGACGCATACGCGCGATTGCGGATGGGATCACGCACAGCAGGAAAATAAACAGAAGTTGCTTATCCACGCCCCTGTGACTCAGGTGAATTTTAAAGGGGCGTAGATGAGTGTGGCAGAGGTTGCCAAGTAGTTAAAGGGGTACTATGGTGAAAAATGTTAAAATTTAAAGTATGTGCAATTATAGACAAATAAGAAGTATGTTTTTTCCAGAGTAAAATGAGCCATGAATTACTTTTCTCCTATGTTGCTGTCACTAACAGTAGGTAGTAGAAATCTCACAGAAGTGACAGGTTTTGGACTAGTTCATCTCTTTATAGGGGATTTTAAGCAAGGTTTTTATTCTTTATAAAGATATCTCCTAAAAAGGATTCAAACGATGCTGGCCAGCTTCTCTGCTTGCTACAGGTTTTCGGCAGTTGGACAGAGCAACTGCCATTCACTAAGTGCTTTTGAAAATAAATAAATCCTTGAGAATCCCCTATGAAGAGATGGACTAGTCCAAAATCTGTCGCTTCTGTCAGATTTCTACTACCTACTGTAAGTGACAGCAACACGGGAGAAAAGTAATTTATGGCTGATTTTACTCTGGAAAAAACGTACTTCTTATTTGTATATGTTTGTGCATATTTTACTTTTTTTTTTTTTTGCCATAGTGCCCCTATAAGCAATACCTCTTGCCTGGCAGCCCTGCTAATCCTCTGCCTCTAATACTGTTAGCCATAGCCCCTGAACAAGCATGCAGCAGATCAGGTGTTTCTGACATTATTGTCAGATCTGACAAGATTAGCTGCATGCTTGTTTCTGGTGTTATTCATATAATTGCAGCCAGGCAACTGGTATTGTTTATTGAGGAAATAAATGTGGCAGCTTCCATAGCCACCTTGCCAAAGTTGTCCTTTAAAATTCAATGTGCAACGTTTTGTGGACCAGTACCCCGTACATTGGACATTTCTGACGATCCTACACAGCCATAGCTCGCCTTGACACGCACGCACGCTCACTCACTCACTCACACGCACTCTCTCTCTCTCTCTGGAGACTGCCATATTTATTTCCTTATACACAATACCAGTTGCTCGGCAGCCCTGCTGATCTTGTCAGATCTGACAGTCATGTCAGAAACACCTGATCTGCTGCAGGCTTGTTCAGGGTCTATGGCTAAAAGTATTAGAGGCAGAGGACCAGCAGGGCTGCCAGGAAACTGGTATTGCTTAAAAGGAATTAAATAGAGGGGGCGTGTCCGCAGCTCGCTCATGATAGACGCGTAGTTGCGGAGCTCCGCATCCAGACCTCTAAAGCGACTTCCAAAGCGCACATTTCTGCCTCAAAACCCCCGCAGCGATGGAGGAGACCCCGATGGTCCTTGAGGCAACATTTAAAAGAAAGATGGGGAACCCGAAGCCACAGAAATTGCCCGAAATATTCGCGGGCATCCAAGCCCGCTCAGCAAACAAAGATGGCGCCGGCTCTCGCCCTCCTGCAGCTCCACACAGCACCAATGAGGCGGACAACTTACCCGCAGCACAGAGAGGAGATTCCACACCAGATACGGCATCGCCCTCATCCCGCAGCCCGGTAAAATCCCGCCAAAGGACCGAATCCTCCACGGACCAGGTAGGACAGGCACTACACACAGGTCCCCATGCAGCAGAAGCGGCAATAGCAGCAGCTATGCCCATAGAGCTGTTCCAGGCCTCAGATCAAATACTAACGCAGACCTGCATGAAAGACATGCTCCTGTCTCTCAAAGTGTCTCTCACACTAGAATTTACAGCCATAATGAACCACTTGCAGCAATCAATCTCCGCTCTAGGGGACAGAGTAGCTAAAAATGAAGAAAGCATTGCAACCCTTACGGTGGAACACAATAAAACAGTAGATTGCATGGATGAAACGCAGACTGACATTATATGGCTGAAAACAAAAGCGGCAGATCTTGAAGACCGCAACCGCCGCTGTAACCTAAAGTTCAGAGGTATAGATGAAGCGGTTACTACATCTCAACTCAGAGAGTATGTCACAAAGCTCACTAAGACAGCACTGCCCCAGCTAGCTGACATCGAAGCGGCAATCGAAAGAGTACATAGACTACCGAAACCTGCCAATCTGCCGAATACAATCCCGAGGGATGTAATCTGTTGCTATCAGTTTTATACTACCAAAGAAAGCTTGCTGCAAGCCATACGATCCAAAGGTGCCCTACCTGAACCTTTCAACAATATTGCCTTATATTCCGATCTTTCCCAAGCCACGCTGGCCAAACGCAAAGAACTCCAGCCGATAACCAAAATTCTTCGCGACCATAAAATCATGTATCGCTGGGGATTCCCCACCAAACTATTAATATCGAATGGCGGAAAAATCACATCCATTATGTCCAACGCAGAGGGCTTTAAACTGCTCAAAGCCTGGAACCTTCCTCTTCCAGAACCTACAAAAAGATCCCCTCGCTCAGAGGAACCCTCCAAAATCACCCAAACATGGCAGACCATCTCCTAAGAGGTCATGGAACACAATGAGAGAGCTCTCCCAACAGTTCCGAGCTGGACACCCACCTGAGACTATTAACCACCCTGGTGGTATTGACGAGCTCAGCTCGTCCAGGAAAAACTTGCTGAAAGCGGTATTGACGAGCTGAGCTCGTCAATACTGCCAGGGAGATTTATTGTTTCTCTGCCCCGCCGGCTGCACTTTTCCCTCATCAGAGGGATTCCCCAGGATGGCTGGATGCCTGTCAGCACGCTGTGGGTAGCGATCTGTGCTACCCACAGCGTGCAGAACTAGCATCCAGCCACCCTAGGGAATCCCTGTGCAGCCATCGGAGCAGAGAATGTGCTCAGCAGCATGCGGGATTCCCCTTCTGTGCTGCGGGTGGCTGGTGCGGGGATCCCCTCTGTGGGGGGGGGGGGGGGGGGTCCCCTGCTGTGCTGCGGGTGGCTGGTGCGGGGATCCCCTCTGTGCGGGGGGAGGGTGTCCCCTTCTGTGCTGGCTGGTAGTGGCCGGTACCGGCGGGGATCCTCTCTGTGGGGAGGGGGGGGGGGAGGGGGCATCCCCGTAATGTGCGTGCGGGTGACCCTGTAGTGTGTGTGTGGGGGGGCGGGTATCCCCCCTATGGGGCGAGTCTTGGCCGGTCGGGGACACCCCCTTCTGTGCGGGGGGGGGAGGTGGGTGTCCCCTTCTATGAGAGCTGTGGGTGGCCTTTCCCTCCTCCCTCTCTGTCCCCCGTGCCCTCCTCACCCCCGATCCTGTGTCCCCCCCCGTCCCGTGTCTCCCCCCTGTCAGTCAAAAGCCCTGCTTTACTCACCTGAGGGCTTTCTCCTGCGCTGGCCGAGATGCACACCCTCCATCTCCATCGCCGAAGTCCCGGTCTCTGTAATTACAGTACGCGGCTTGGTGACGTCACCAAGCCGCGTACAGTAATTACAGAGAACACGAGACTTCGCGATGGAGGAGGAAGTGCGCCGCTTCCGCCGCAGGAGCAAGCCCTCAGGTGAGTAGATCAGGGCTTCTGACGGGGGAGACACGGGATTGGGGGGGGGGGGGGCACGGGGGATCGGAAGGGATGGGGGGAAGAGGAGGGAGAGGCCACCCACAGCCCTCATAGATGGGGACACCCACCTCCCCCCACAACAGAAGGGGGTGTCCCCGACAGACCATGACTAGCCCCCATAGAAGGGGATATCCCCCACACACACAGAAGGGCCACCCAGCCACCTGCACGCACAGTATGGGGATCCCCCCCACAGAGGGGATCCCCACCGGCCACTACCAGCCAGCACAGAAGGGGAGCCCCCCCACAGAAGGGACACCCGGCCAGAGTCAGGGGGCATCGGGGGCAATGGGGGGGGGGGGGCAGAGGCACCCGCAAACCTGGCTCCTTATACATATGACTCCCTACACCTGGCTGCACATCTGTCTCCTATACACCTGGCTGCACATCTGTCTCCTATACACCTGGCTGCACATCTGTCTCCTATACACCTGGCTGCACATCTGTCTCCTATACACCTGGCTGCACATCTGTCTCCTATACACCTGGCTGCACATCTGTCTCCTATACACCTGGCAAACATCTGTCTCCTATACGCCTGGCAAACATCTTGCTCCCTATATACCTGGCAAAACATCTGGCTAAACTATTCCTGGCTAATACATCTGGCTAACTACACCTGGCTGCACATCTGGCTAACTATACATCTGGCTAACTATACCTGGCTATACATCTGGCTAACTATACCTGGCTATACATCTGGCTAACTATACCTGGCTATACATCTGGGTCTTATACTCACCATTGGCATGCTGATCCCTCGTCGCGTACCTCTGATAGCTTCCCCGGTGCCTTCTTCCATGTCCCTTGGCGGATTTTGCTTCTCCCTTGGAGATCACATGTCCCCCGTCGATCGGCGTTGATGGAACCAGTGTCACACAGCATCATCAAAATCTCGCAGCAAACACTTTTTTTTTAAAATTTAATTCAATACAATAACCTGTATTGAATTCAATACAAAAAAAAAAGATTGCAAAAAAAAAAATTGGTTGAAAATTATGGGAAATTAATTGAACCACTTTTTGCACGGAAATCCTGGGGAAATAGAACGCCAGGGTGGCTACGGGCCCAGCTCATGCCCCCACCAGGAGACCTTTGCTACAGTCCAGATCAAGTAGAGACCTTCCTAACAACATCCCAAAGCCACTTGCCCCTTTTGGTCACCCCAGTCTTCTCAAATGATCTGCCTCCCCTTACTCTTCCCCTCTCTCCCAAGCCAGGAACCCACCATATCCACTCACTTCCCTTTCTCTTTGGAAAGCAAGCATCTCATCATGGCATTCTTGAAAGATGGCCTTAAAGATTACCTCAATAAACGCCAGAGGACTAAATAATCCTGTAAAGAGACACTCTCTATGGAAAGAGACCCTAGCCCTCAGCACAGACCTTCTATTTGTCCAGGAGACCCATCTACTAGACACCCAATCCTCCCTCTGTCACCATCCTTCCTACTCCCAAATCTTTTTTAACAATTTCAGTAAAAAAAAAAGGGGGGTCTTGATAGCTTTCCACAATAATTTAGCAGTAACAATCCACTCTACAGAGAAAGACCCCCAGGGCCGCTACCTACTTCTAATAGGAACTATTAACAATGTGGAAGTCACACTTCTTAACCTCTATGCCCCTAATACAGGACAATACAAGTTTATCAAAAAACTAATCCTTAAAGTCAAAGCCGTACAAAAAGGCTCCCTCATAATAGGAGGAGACTTCAACACTGTCGCAGACCAGCTCCTAGACTCTTCCAACCGCCACCGAAGACCCACCAACGCCTTGGCAAAACTCTTACATAAGGAGGACATATATGATCCTTGGAGGGCTACCCACAGCTCAGAAAAGGACTTCACCTTCTTTTCCCATGTCCATAACAGCTACACAAGAATCGACTTTTTTCTGACAGACCGCCACTCCTTACAGGCAGTCCGGAAAGCAGGAATCCACACCATCTCCTGGTCCGACCATGCCCCAATTACCCTAGAGCTAAATCTCTCACCATATACCAAAAAACTCTCACTATGGAGATTAAATTCTTATATCCTCACTATGAACAACAACGCCAAATGCATTGCTGATCACATTAATGAGTATTTCACATTCAATGAGACGGGGGAAGTTAGAGGGAGCACAGTATGGCTAGCCCACAAAGCCTACATCAGAGGCCTCCTTATAAAATTAACTTCAGCAGCAAAGAGAGCCAAAACTGCCAAAGTATCAGACATTTTATCCAAAATTAGGTCCACAGAGACAGAGAATAAGGCAAATCCCACTCCATCCCTCACTAAAGATCTTTTTCATCTACGCCATCAGCTCAGAATGGAACTCACTGATGAATATGAGTTTCATCTTTCCAGATTAAAATTTGACTACTACCACCAACACAACAAAGCTAGTCCGTTACTGGCCAAACTAATCAAAAATAGACAAGCCAAAGCCAGAATCCACAAACTAGTCCACCCTTTCACTAAGAAATCACTAACCAACCCCCAAGACATAGCAAATGCGTTTAGTGACTTCTACAACTCCCTATACAACTTGAAAGACGACCCCAACACCCCCCAACCAAATCCATCAATCATAGAAAAATTTCTGAACCAAATTAATCTACCTTGTATTACCACACAACAAAAACATACCCTCAATTCCCCAGTCTCTGTCTCTGAGGTCCTAAACACCATTAACAAATCAAAACTCCATAAGTCCCCAGGACCAGATGGCTTCTCAAATGAGTACTTCAAAACCTTTGCCACTATACTGGCTCCGAAGCTTACCTCGCTATTCAATGAATTTATTTCTCAAGGCCACATCCCCCAAGAATTCACGAGAGCAATCATCTCAGTAATTCCTAAACAAGGAAAAGACACCTCCTCTCCCTCAAACTTCCGCCCGATATCTCTCTTAAACTGTGACCTAAAGCTTTACTCAAAAATCATAGCAAACCGCCTGTTTACTATTCTTCCAGAACTACTTGCTTTAGACCAGGTGGGGTTCACGTATGGTAGACAAGCAGCCGATGGCACCCGCAAGGTCATCAATATCCTACACAAGGTAGGATCCTGTCGGGGGCCTTCTCTCCTCCTTGCTTTGGATGCGGAGAAGGCCTTCGACAGGGTCCACTGGGGATTCTTGGAACAGATACTAATTAAATTTGGCCTCAACGGATCTATACTTAAAGCCATACTAGCACTCTACCAGAACCCATCAGCACAAGTTAATGTCTCTGGTTGTTTATCGAAGCAATTTAAGATCTCCAATGGAACACGCCAGGGTTGCCCCCTCTCCCCTCTAATCTTTGTCCTAGTGATGGAGTCCCTAGCAGAACACATAAGGTCGAACCCAAACATAAAAGGCATCCCCTTTCGCCATTCAGAGCAAAAAATCAATCTGTTCGCGGACGATGTCCTGCTTTCAATAACTGAGCCCCTCACTTCAATACCCCACATCAACAAAGTCCTTAGAGACTTCTCAGAAGCCTCACTGTACAAGGTCAATGAGAACAAATCCTTATTAATGGGAATAAATGTCTCCCCCCAGCTCAAAACAAAAATAACAAACATTTCCCCTTTCCCTTGGGCAAAACACACAATCCCATATCTTGGGGTGAACATTCCCCCCAAGACCAGTGAACTTTATACCTGTAATTTCCCACCTCTACTGAATTCAATTAAAAATGACCTCACCCACCTCGCCACTTATGAATTCTCCCTCGCAGGTAAAATCGCGGCCTACAAAATGTCAGTCTTCCCGAAAATTCTTTACTATTTCAGGACCCTCCCAATCCCAATACACTACCAGTTCTTCCGCAACCTTCGCAAAATTGTTTCACAATACCTGTGGAAAAACAAGAAACACAGGATATCATATAACTCATTGATAGCTCCGAACCCACTAGGAGGCTTTGGTCTTCCAGACCCTTATCAATACCACATCGCATCTATAATAGATATGTCTAAATCTTGGCTACCACACTCACCCAATAAAACTTGGGCATTACTAGAAAGCGAGCAATCTGATGTTCCCCTCCAAGACTACTTAAATCTAATATGGGTCTCACAACCCACCCCCAAAACCACACACCCAACCATCATCGCTACCTCATCCTCCTGGAAAACCCTAATGGGAGCTTCCAAAAACATTGCGGAAGCGCTGCCAGCAAAAATTCCACTAACAGCCCTTAAATCCATGTTCCCTCAGATCAACATAAAACCGTGGATAGAGGCGGGAATTCTCTTAATTAACGATCTCTTTATACAATCCTCCCTAGTTTCCTTCTCATTCCTAAAATGGAAATACAAATTAGAAGATAAAGAACTATACACCTATCTCCAAATAGTGCACCTGAATAGCAAAAGGCCTATCATATTTAAAACTCTTCCACAAAGAATATGGGACCTAATTATACCCCGCTGCCCTCCTTCCAAATTAACAGGCCTCATCTCACCGTGGTACAAATTTAGCAATTCCACAAACCCAAGCCCACTCCAGAATGCAATTAAAACATGGGCATCAACCCCACAATTCGTTCTGACAACAGACATGATACACAAGGCATTAGCAGACTTAAAACTCCACTCGAAATGTATCACTCATTTAGAAACTTCAAAGAAACTTTTATATAACTGGTATCTCACCCCCACAACCCTTGCCAAATTCTCCCCCCAACTCTCCCCCATGTGCTGGAGAGCCTGCAATCTTCAAGGCTCCCTACATCACATCATGTGGGATTGTCCCTTCATAAAACCTTTTTGGACACTCATATTCAAAATAATCTCCTTAATAACAGGCCGAACAGTACCCCCAAATCCATTATTAGGTCTTTTACTAGTAGGCCTCGACTCAATTCCAAAACCTTATAAAACCTCTGTCACACATATAATCTGCGCTGCGAGGCAACTTATCTTATCCAATTGGAAAGACACAGGGATCCCCTCGATCCTACACCTACGTAACCTAACAGACCACAACCTCAGGATGGAAGCGCTCTTCCTCAGGCGTGCCCACCCAGGGCAAAACCTGGACCATCTTCTAATCCCATGGGATCATATCCTCCCCCAACTACCAAAGACACTTGAACATTAGCTCTTCCCATAATTATAGACACAATGATGCCCCATCATTCAACTGCTTACAAGCTCCTGGCAACACCATCCCCCTACCAATCCCTCCCTCCCCCCCCCCCCATTCTGGTCTTGGTAGATCATACTAGATACTGCCGATGGGTCCACAGATAGGACCCACTCAGGTGCAGCTCATCGGCAAAAGGCACGATAAAAAGGGCAAGGCAACCACTCTCCTTCAGAAAGCAGAATTATCACCCCTTGATCACGGTAGCCTGCTCCACCACCCAAGTAGCTTGTTGTTTGAGTTATTACCTATATCTCTGCAAGCTAATTTCATGTTACTATATTGCATGTTCCTAAACTCGTTAAATTTAACGACTGTTTATAACGGTTTACATGTTACAACCATTTCTAATGTTATTGTATCCTTTTTGAAAAATTTCAATAAAAACCTATTGGAAAAGACAGGAGTTAAGCTTAAAAAAAAAAAAAAAAAAAAAAAAAAAAAGGAATTAAATATGGCAGCCTCCATATCTCTCTTGCTTCAGTTGTCCTTTAAGACGCACACCTAACGCTAAAGACCTCCCTCCCTGCCATATGGCACTGCCATAGGCACCCATTAAAAGACAACCAATGAGCGTAAATTTGGGTGCAGGACTAAGCCTAAAAAAATATTGGGCACCGGGGCCACCAACGCTGCAAACTGCGAGTGCTATTTATAGCTGCAATTTGCAGCACCCAATATTTTATTGGCCTAGTCCCATTTTCAAATGTACACTCATAGTCGTCCTTTTAATGGGTGCCTATGGCGGCCTCCAAATGTAATGGCGTGAAATATCACTCCCAAATCTCATTAATCCGCATCAGTGACGTAACTAAGGAGCTTGAGGCTACAGTGTGAGTTTTACATGGTGCCCCAAGAACTCGATTGATATGGACAACGGATAAAAAGGCACCCAGAGAACGATAAAATGAATTAAAAACAATAAAATAAAGTTTGAGGTGGCTTACCTCAATCGAGACAAATTCATATAAAATGAAGTTTAATAGTACTGGCAATTCATTTTTCGTGGAACCCTGCCCACTTCCTCTGGCCAAATTAAGTGTCTCACTATGTAAAGAGCCAGAGTTTTGAACGCCTTCAAACTTTGGCTCTTTACACAGTGATTTTATCATTCTCTGGGTGCCTTTTTATCCTGTTGTGCATTGTACGCCCCGACTCAGGGTAGGGGATACCCTTGGATCCCCTTTACGGGCTCCTAGGACCTTTTTCTCAAAAGGTGCGACCATCTCCAACTAGCCTGGACCTCCAAGTGGAGTCGGGTTTGTTGATCTCCATCTGCCTGCAGTGGTTGGTTGCCCCTTTGCAACCTCCCTTTGAGTGCCCTCTGTTCATATCTTTTGGTTTCTTCTTTTATTTGTGATGTACTGCACCATTTGGGCTCCCGCGGTCTCTGTGTTTTTTCATTCCAGGGTGACCGTTCACCCTCTACTTTGTCTATTGCCATAGAGCACAGGTGTGGAACTCCAGGCCTGGAGGGCCAGATCCATGCCAGTGTTTAGGATGGACTGAGAAAGAAAGGAATGTGTTCTACCTGATGGGCCGCACCTTTCCTGATTCAGACCCATCAATTAATTTGAGCTGTATCAAAAATGTGTGAGGATGTCGGCCCTCGTAGGACCGGTTTGACATCCCTGCTATAGAGCCTCAAATCCTACCGATGACAGTGTCGGTGTGTCAGAGAGGGTATATTTAGAGTAAGGCTGGGTCCACACTAGACACAGTTGCAGGACGGACCCTGCAGTCCGGATCAGGGGAAGTACCCACCGTACTGCAAACTGATGAAAGTGCATCAGTTTTGCATCAGTTTCCGTTCAGGTTTTTCCCTGACAGAAAACGTCTCCATCATTAGGAAGGAGTGGGAGGATTTTTGGGCCAATCATAAAGCTCAGGCTATCCGTTTTCACATTTGTTTTTTGCCTGTGGAGCTGGAGATGCGTTTTCTCATTGCTTTTCACTACCCCTGCGTGTATCCGTGGTCCTGATCCGTTGCGTGAAAATGCAGCAGGTCCGGACCTTCCGTTCAGGTTTTGAAAACGGATCCCCGCAAACGCAGACGGATCCGTTTTTTACTTGGGTGAGGCTGGCTGCTATTTTAAACATTAGTATCCGGGACTCCGTTTTTCATCAGGTTTGAAAAACGCAGCCACGGATACGTTTCCGGACCTAGTGTGGACGCAGCCTAAGGAAACAGTGAAGTATTACCACTATGCAATGCACATACAGAATTGCACATTACCAGCATAGAATCAATGCAGAGCCGAAAAGATGAATAGAGAGCCCCTCTGGTCCAAGTGCCCTGGTGCGGTCGCAACATCTGCATCCTCTTTTGCTAGGCCACTGATCGGCATAAAACGCCCAACCAAAAAGAAAACCTTTGCAAATAAGAAAAAAAAATTTGCTTAGATTATCCACTAGAGGTCAGCACCCAACAACTAAATGCAAAAAGTACTTGGGTCAATTTGGTTAAACGCCATCATATGCCTAACTTTAAAGAGAGCCTGAGGTGTGTTTGTCAAATCTTAATAGGAACTAATTATCAAAGGAGATCGCCTTGTGCTAGTCCGGCTCAGTAGACACATGTAAATGTTTATCTATTGCTAGTGCTGGGTGTAAAATTAGACACAGCAAGATCATAGTGGGTATATCTCAGAACAGTACCATATACATGGGCAGTGCCAGGGGGTACTTTGGGGTGCTGAAGCACCCCCTAAAATTGTCCAAGCACCCCCCAGCATGAACTGACTTTCGATGTCTAATAGACGCCTCGTCAGTTCACCGGCAGCAGGAGCCCGCAGCTCACAGCGCAGCTCCAGCAGCGGCAGAACAAGGCTACGGTAAAATGGCGTCTGAAGCACTGCTCTGGAGACCTCGAGTCTGCAGTGCAGGGCTTTGGACGCCATTTTCCCATAGCCCTGCTCTCAGCGTGGGAGTTTCAGCTCAGGAAGTCGGGGACATTGCTGGCTGGGTGCAGAGGATCATGGGAGCTGCACGCCGGACGGAGGCCGGGACAGGAGGTCTGCAGGTGAGTAAATATTTTTTTTTAATTTTTTTTTATTTAACAGGTGTATTTTGTGGTCAAATCTGCTGCCAACATTGTGTATGTTCTGGTCAAATATGCCACATGATTGAACATGTTTTCTGGTCACATCTACCGACATGATTGAACGTGTTTTCTGGGCAAATTTTCCAACATGATTGAATGTGTTTTCTGATCAAATCTGCTCACGTTACATGTATTTTCTGGAGAAAACCTGCACAATTATGTGAATTTTCTGGGGAAAGGGTCACCAAAACTTGGGCCCGCTGTCTTTACTTTGCACTCTTAAATTACAGTTAGCTCCGCCCTCATCCGGTCATGACCACGCCCATTTTTTCCGTCATCAGGTACCCCGGAAGTTGGTCCAGCACCTACATAGCACCGCCCCCCCCCCCAAAAACAAATCCTGGAGCCGCCACTGACCATATATGCAGTAAGGGGTCTTTGCTGATCCCCTCCACCAGGATGTACACTTATATTGTTTGGTGTCCTGTGGAGCGGGGATCCCCAACCTGTGGTCCGCGGCCCACTGGTGGTCCGCAGGACGCTCCCAGTTGGGCCGCAGGACTGTCCTCTTCAACCCCCCTCCCGCCCGTCCCCGCGGCCACCGCTGTTATTACCTTAGCAGCAGCCGCTCTCCCCTCTCCAGCGCATATATTTATTCAAGCAGCGTATCTCCCGGCTGCTCTGTGTGATGCGCAGGAAGAAGGGCTCGGTTACCATAGTAACGGCGATACATATCGCCGCTACAGGAAGCCGCTGCCCTGCTTCCTGTTGCATCACACAGAGCAGCCGGGAGATGCTGCTGGAATAAATATATGCGCTGGAGAGGGGAGAGCGGCTGCTGCTAATAACAGCAGCGGGGACCACCACCTGGCTATACCGGGGTGCTATCCTGGGGCACTATACTTGCTATCCGGGGGCACTATACTGGGGCACTATTCTGGCTATACTGGGGCACTATTCTGGCTATACTGGGGCACTATTCTGGCTATACTTGGGCACTATTCTGGCTATACTGGGGCACTATACTGGCTATACTGGCTCACTATACTGGCTATACTGGGGAACTATTCTGGCTATACTGGGGCACTATACTGGGGTACTGGGGCACTATACTGGCTATACTGGGGCACTATTCTGGCTATACTTGGGCACTATTCTGGCTATACTGGGGCACTATACTGGCTATACTGGCTCACTATACTGGCTATACTGGCTCACTATACTGGCTATACTGGGGAACTATTATGGCTATACTGGGGCACTATACTGGCTATACTGGCTCACTATACTGGCTATACTGGGGAACTATTATGGCTATACTGGGGCACTATACTGGGGTACTGGGGCACTATACTGGCTATACTGGGGCACTATTCTGGCTATACTGGGGCACTATACTGGCTCACTATACTGGCTACACTGGGGCACTATTCTGGCTATACTGGGGCACTATACTGGGGTACTGGGGCACTATACTGGGGCACTATACTGGCTATACTGGGGCACTATACTGGCTATACTGAGGCACTATTCTGGCTATACTGGGGCACTATACTGGCTATACTGGGGAACTATACAGGCTATACTGGGGCACTATAATGGCTATACTGGGGCAACTAAACTCCCTATACTGGGGCAACTATGCTAGCTATGCTACTGCACCCTCTCCAGCACCCCCCCCCCCCCCCCCCGGAACCCACTAGGACGTGCACCCGACGTCCACCTCCCCCGCGGCGGTCCCCGGAAAAAAATTTGGTCAGAAAGTGGTCCCCGGGCCGGGAAAGGTTGGGGACCCCTGCTGTGGAGTGTAGCTATCCCCATTGCAAAGGCGAGCTATAGTGTGCACAACACCTAGGAATACAGCACCATGTACTTTTTCTTGTAGGCCTGAGGCCTTGTAACGTTAACGAGTCACATGATCCCAGGGAGGGAAAATGTTTGATTGGGCAGAATTTTGTCATTCTTCACTTAGGGGTGTAATCACTTTTGTTGCCAGTAGTTTAGACATTAATGGCTGTAGGTTGAGCGAGCAGAGGCAGTATAACAATACATGTACTTCTAAAGGGATGTTGGGATGCCTCTTACTATTGTAATGCCCTCACTGCACAGAAATTTTGTCTATTGAAGCCGATAAATTACTGAACTTCTGCCGCACCTGTGAACATTTTTATGAATTGGCAAACAAAAGTCTAAAGTACCAAATGCGGTGATTTACAGAGCATTTTACTTTTACCGCAGTGGGCTCTATGAATCGAGTCCATAATATTTACAAAAATGTGAGGGGTGTACTGACTTTTGTGACATGTTTTGGAAAGAGTTTTCTAATTGTTGCTACAACGAGCAACTTCAGTTCAAATGAGGTGAGAGAGAAGCAACCCGAACACTCCTAAGTACAGATAATCCCGGCTCTGCAGCCAGCCGAAGTCAATAGACATTAACCTCTTGAGGACTGCAGGGCTAAACCCCCCTAGTGACCAGGCAATTTTTAGTTTAAAAGGCCACTGCAGCTTTAAGGCCAAGCTGCAGGGCCGCACAACATAGCACACGAGTGATTCCCCCCCCCTTTTCTCCCCACCAACAGAGCTCTCTGTTGGTGGGGTCTGATCGCTCCCCCCATGTTTATTTTTTTTTTAATAAATATTTGTGTTGCCTTTTTTTTAAAAAAAAACCCTCTTCCTTTAACCCCCTTCCCTCCCTCGCTCCCTCCCTCCCCACAGCCGGCCAATTACGGCGATCGGCTGTCATAGGCTTCTGCCTATGAGAGCCGATCGCTCTCTTGTCCCCCAGGGGGACAGCCGTGTCACACGGCTGTCCCCAGTACAGCGCTGCTGCTCATCGCAGCGCTGCACAGTGTAAATAGATGGCGTGATCGCCGTCTAACAGTCTCCCGAGCGGCAATAGCCGCTCGGAGACTGAAGGCGGGGCGGAGCTCCGCCCCCCAAGCAGGAGATGCGCGCGCAGCCTGTGCGCGATCTCCTGCAAAACAGAGCCCCAGGACTTTACGCCAATTGGCGTTAGGCGGTCCTGGGGCTGCCGCCGCGGCCACGCCTACTGGCGTGACGCGGTCTGCAAGAGGTTAATTATGCAGATGTAAATTGTCTAAGCGCCTGGCTGATTCTGCGTAACGTCTTGAAGACATCTGGGTAAAGGTAGGCACAGGTTAATGGTTGTGTGTCAAGAGGATTCCCAGTTGCCACCATGACTCCCCCCCCCCCTTCCCCACCAGGGCGTCATTGGCCCCCACATCTTCCGCATCGCAGGTGGAGAAGAGCCACTTGTCCATGGATTGGACAAGGGCTCCGGGGGCGAGGGGGAGGCTTGGCCGCCCCTCTCCCTCAGAGCTCCCCCCATGCCTTGGACCTTGTGGGCTGGTATAGCTCTGGGTGCAGAGTTCAACGCGCCTGGGGCTCAGCATTCTGGCTTCGCCTGCATGGGGGACAAGGGGTTAAAGAAGCTTGGGATGCGGGGACCCTGCACCATTTTATTTTAACTACTAAATAACCACCTCACGCCAATTGGCGTGCAGTCCTGGGGGCAAGTTTTGCTGGGGATCGCACGCATTGGTCAGACCTGACTTGACAAAGACACACTGGCGTGTCGAAACGTGTCATCATTATAACCCAGCACATGGGGCTTGCCTGGTCTCTAGACCTACCTTTGTTGATGTCCCCCGCTGGCCACGGTCGAAGTCCGAGGAGTGGAACATTGAGCATGTGAGATATGCTTGCAAATTAATGCGATCTTGTACATGTATTTCTTTTGCAATTTGCAAACTGAATTAAAGGTATTGAACCATAGAGGCGCTCTCTTCTCTCTCCTTTTTAAGTATGAATATTATGTATGACTAATTGTCACAGGAGCCCTGGTGACCAGACCGCAAATTGCCTTCCAATCGGTTTTAGCACACAGACCATGCAAACTGTGGTCGCACTCGGTGCGCGGAAATCGACGGAACTTGGGCAGCAGCCCGACTAGAAGGGAGCCTGTGAGGTACGGTAATTACAACTTACACACTATTTCAGGGTATCTGCCACCACCACTGGTATGGGCCAGTGGACCCGACTGACTGACTAGTCCTGCAAATAAAAACGGTTAAACACACTCTATTCTGTCTGGCTAGTAACAGTAGCGTCTCTTCAGAAGTCTGAGTTCAGTTTGTGCGGCTGAGAAGCAGGGTAGCGGAACAGTGAATGACTTTGATAAAGTCTTTTATTCACGGGCAATATAAATAATTAATATATACAGACAATTATTGAAACAGTAATAGCCAGTATGAAAAATAAAAGAAAGGGAGAAAAAATACTTAGTTTCATGGAAAGATGTCCTTTTGTGGGAAGAATCATAAAGTCCTTGGTAAAATCCTTTGTTTCAGATCAAAGTTCAGAGTTCAGACCAGGTGGATGCCAGCATATCCTCAAGCTGGCACAGATGAGATCAAGATGGTGTTTCAGGGTGGAGGACACTGAGTTTGGCTCCTCTGCCATTCTTACGCCCCTGATCCAGTAGGAGGGAGTGAGGGCGGGAGCCACACACCCCCTTAGAATATGAGATGAGTCCTCCCCTTGTCCTGGGGACCAGAAATCATGTCTTAACCATATATGGGCTCTATCTCACAGAACCGTACAGGTCAGGGCAGATTTACTAACATTTTCAGGCCTGTCTCGATTTACCCAGCAGTTTGATACCAAACATGAGGGGTGGGACCCCTGTGGTATCATCAGGGCACTTTCGAACGGCTTAACTGGCAGTCTTTACCTCAGAATGTTCTGAAATGTTCTCAGAACCAGCGCCATACAGGGCCCTACATGCTCTGTTAGTTTGGGGGATCTGCCAGCCTGGCAATACAGAAAATATGACACATATAGCAGTTTATAGAATATGATCTACATCTGGGATTTACAGCAGGTCATTCCTAGGCAAAGGCTCTTTTGAAGTTTGGGGGCAGCCAGCTATGTGTCAGCTCCCCTGCTGGGAGGGTAGCCAGAATGTCTAACTTTCCTCAACTAGATTGTTTCTGCCATCCTGCTTATCAACTATATCTGATCGATGGGCCATCAGCACAGCTTGAAGCCAGGGACACTCAGCAGGCTCGTGCCTTTTGGTGGAAGGAGGGAAAGAAAAAAAAAAACCCAGGAATGTCAGTTCTGATTCCTGTAATGGCTGCACAAATTTAGCCAGAAAGCGATCAGAAATTGGACTGCGCGGATCCTTCCAATTCGCCCACGTTTCTCACGGCTGTTCCGTGACACTAATATATGAGTGTACAATGCAGTTGTAATTAAAGTACAAAATTGCGACCGTAATTTTCGCATAATACACAAAATTATTACTTGAAATCGGAATAAAAACAGTAATTCATTCCAATTGTAATTAAAATATAATCAAGAGTACGTAAAAATTACAGGCACGTTACTCGAAGTCTAAATTGGTCCTTATGAGCACCACTACTGAGATGATCATTGGTTCTTCTCAGCAATATGGAAAAGGCAATTATACTATGACTATGGTAGGGATTGGACTGTGAGCTCCTCTGAGGACAGTCAGTGACATGACTATGTACTCTGTAATGTGCTGCAGAAGATGTCAGTGCTATATAAATACATAATAATAATCTGGTAGGACATTACACTATGACTATGGTAGGATTAGATTGTGAGCTCCTCTGAGGAAAGTCAGTGACATGACTATGTAATCTGTAAAGTGCTGCAGAAGATGTCAGAGCTACATAAATACATAATAATATTAGTATTGTAGGACATTAGACTATATGACTACTATGGTAGGATTAGATTGTGAGCTCCTCTGAGGACAGTCAGTGACATGACTATGTACTCTGTAATGTGCTGTAGAAGATGTCAGTGCTATATAAATACATAACAATAGGGTAGGACATTAGACTGTAGGGGCCCATACACTGGTCGATTTCAGCCATCGACCGATCGATTCTATGGAATCGATCGATTAGAAATCAATTCTATCAAAATCCCCATTCGATCGATTTGCGGACGATTTCGATCGATTTGCGGACGATTTTGATCGATTTGCGGACGATTTTGATCGATTTGATCTGACAGGATGGAAAATCTAGGTCGATCTGCTGCTGGCAGCAGATCGATGGCCCATAGAGTTGCATTGGATCAAATGATCCAATAATGCATTTAGATCGATTTCCAATAGATTTCATTCTGAAATCTATTGGAAATCTGTTCCTAGTGTGTGGCACACTTTAGATAGATTCCTGTCAGATTCAGCCTGATGGTCTGATCTGATGGTCGAATCTGCTGCAAATCTATAAGTGTATGGCCACCTTTAGGGTAGCCATACACTGGTCGATTTGCCATCAGATTCCACCAACAGATAGATCCCTCTCTGATTGAATCTGATCAGAGAGGGATCGTATGGCTACCTTTACTGCAAACAGATTGTGAACCGATTTCAGCCTGAAACCGTTCACAATCTGTGGTGGTGGTGGTGCTGCCACCGCTGCCCCCGCCCGCATACATTACCTGCTCCGCCGGCGCGACTCCAGTCCCCAGGTCACCGCTGCTCCGTCTCCGCTCTGGTCTCCAGGTCCGGCATGCTTTACTTCTTCCTGCCCGGCAGGAAGTTTAAACAGTAGAACGCCCTCTACTGTTTAAACTTCCTACCGGGCAGGAGGAACTGAAGCATGCCGGAGACCAGCGCGGACACGGAGCAGCGGTGACCGGGCGTAGACGTGCAGGCGGAGCAGGTAATGTATGCGCTAATTTTCCGCACGGAGCAATCGACGGGATCGGACGAAAAGGATCGAAATTCGGCGTGTAGCGCGAACGATTGGCAGCAGTTCGATCCCAGTGATCGGATCTGCTGTCGAAACGGCGGCGAATCGGGCCAGTGTATGGCCACCTTTAGACTATGGTAGGGATTAGATTGTGAGTTCCCCTGAGGACAGTCAGTGACATGACTATGTACTATGTACAGTGCTGCAGAAGATGTCAGTGCTATCATTATTTATTTATATACAGCTGTTCATTAGCTGCATGTATGTTATGAGGGTTAATGCTGCATGTATGTTATGTCACTAAAGTTATATATACATACAGTATATACCGTATAGAGATGAAATGCACCCTTTCTATGGATGTTGAATCCGTTTTTCCTCTTCTGCTGTTCAGAAAACAGGAAAGAGTCTGTGTAAAGTTTGCCACAAAGTATAGATCCCTCAACACCAGCGGCATTTACTGGAAAGCGTCCATCCGTATGACCCCCGGGTCCTCACAATCTGATTGCCAATCGGGAGACACAAATGGAAATTTAGCAGCGAGTCCGGACATCAAAGAGAATCAATTCGGCAAATCTTATTCTTCACTTTGGCTTCTGTAACTTATTTCCACCCCCTTTTCATTAACCAGGCTGGGTCTCTTTCCGTCTGCCTGGCCCGTGTCTCTTGCTGAAGGATATGTGTGTTAATTACATGAAGAATGCAAGCCTAGATTCACGCTAGTGACGATCAGTGTCAAGAACAGACACCATATTGAGATTGCCTTTCGATTAACCTCCCTGGCGGTAACTCCGAGTCAGGCTTGGGGTGGAAAAAAGAAGACAGGAGCGGTAGCCCCAAGTCTGATTCGGGGTAGCTGCATGAAATCTTGTGCAGAACCTGCAACGCAGCTGGCGTTTCAACTCACCTCCCCTGGGATCCAGATGTCGGTAGCTATTCTCCTTCCTGTCTTTGGAGTCTCTGCATCCCTCGGGTGACATCACTGCTTCTCTTCATGAGGACAGATGGCGATCTCACTACCGGGTAACAGTGCCACCCGGAGGTTGAAGGGAGAATTACAGCACTGGATCCTAGGGAGGTGAGTGCAGGACTGCCGCAGATCTCTCTGCAGTATGATTTTTTTCCCCCTCTGGTTTTAGAGTCAAAAAGCATGTGAAACAATTGAACCGTTTAACCTGCTGGGCGGTCTGGACGAGCACAGCTCGTCCAGTACCGCCGGAGGCTGCCGCTCAGGCCCTGCTGGGCCGATTTGGCTGAAATAAAAAGCAGCACACGCAGCCGGCACTTTGCCAGCCGCGTGTGCTGCCTGATCGCCGCCGCTCTGCGGCGATTCGCCGCGAGCAGCGGCGAAAGAGGGCCCCCCTAGCCGCCTGAGCCCTGCGCAGCCGGAACAAAAAGTTCCGGCCAGCGCTAAGGGCTGGATCGGAGGCGGCTGACGTCACGACGTCGGCTGACGTCGATGACGTCACTCCGCTCGTCGCTATGGCGACGATATAAGCAAAACAAGGAAGGCCGCTCATTGCGGCCTTCCTTGTTTATTCTGGGCGCCGGAGGCGATCGGAAGATCGCCTCCGGAGCGCCCTCTAGTGGGCTTTCATGCAGCCAACTTTCAGTTGGCTGCATGAAATAGTTTTTTTTTTATTAAAAAAAAACCCTCCCGCAGCCTGCCTGGCGATCTTAATAGAACGCCAGGCAGGTTAAGACCCTAAAATCTAGAAATAATCAGGGAAGGAGGTTAAAGGGAACCTTAACTGAATGGGGGGTAAAGAGTTTCACTTACCTGGGGCTATTACCAGCCCCCTGCAGCAGTCCTGTGCCCTCGGAGCCGCTCTGGAATCCTCCGGTCCCCCGCTGTCACTTAGTTTCGTTTTTGACGACTCACCAGTCGGCCGGCCGCCATGCGTATTATTGGACGCATTCCCTAATGCAATTAGCGCTGTTACGGACCGCAACGCGTACAAAGATACGCGTTGCTACATATCTACGCGTGCGGAGTGCGGCAATGCGTATTTTCGGTCCGCAACAGCGCTAATTGCAGTAGGGAATGCGTCCAATAATACGCATGGCGGCCGGTCGACTGGTGAGTCGTCAAAAACGAAACTAAGTGACAGCGGGGGACCGGAGGATTCCAGAGCGGCTCCGAGGGCACAGGACTGCTGCAGGGGGCTGGTAATAGCCCCAGGTAAGTAAAACTCTTTACCCCCCCTTCAGTTAAGGTTCCCTTTAAGTGCCACCTCAGTGGGGCGCTAATACCGCATTCATTGTGCCTGGCAGGGGCGTCGCTAGCCCCAAAGATCAGTGGCACGTGCCCCGGATCTATTCTGTGGTGCCCCGAATCTCCCCCAGGCAGTCAGCTGTGTTGCTTCAATGGCAGGCATGCTGGGAGCTGTGGTGCATCAATCAGGGGTATGCTGGGCGCTGTGGTGCCTTTATGTGGGTATACTGGTTGCTTTGGTGCCATGCTGGGCACTGTGATGCATTTATGGGTGCATGCAGGGAGCTGTGGTTCTTCTGTGGGAGCATGCTGGGAGTTGTGGTGCCTCAATGGGAGGAGCATGGGAGGGGGTCCACTAGAAGGTCAGGGAATTCTATGGAGGAACTGCCAGATAACCTGGTGACAGGCCAGACCACCCAGGACAGAAGCCAGGTAACTCTTCCTAATTATGTTTAAATGGCACTGCCTATGTATGTGATATGCTGCATTTTAGGGTTTTTTTTAATGGACAGGGGGCTTCATCCAACATTTTGCTGGGCAGGCCTTCTTAGACCGCTGTTAAGTTCATGTAAATTTAGCTCCACCCATGTCCACACCCATATTCTGGTGCGTGGTCACCACATTTTCTGGCTGGAGTGCTCAAAAACGCCCCAGATTTCTTAGGATCCTAGCAACGCCCCTGGTGCCTGGTAAATTCTCCTACAGAAATTACCATGGAATGGAACGCCTGTGAGATAGCACAAGCGCGTGGCGTACGTACAAAAAGGGCGCCCGGACAAAAAGGGCGCGGGGTGTAAACGCTAATTAATCATTAATAGCGTTTATAAAAATAGTGTGCTATATTTTGTTTACAAATAATGTTTTACAAAATCATAAATCATTAAATAATGTTTATGAAATCGGCAATTGTGAAAACGTTAATCTTCCCTGTTTCAAAAGTTAAACTTATAATTACGTTTATTAAAAAAACAATAATATATGTTTAATTGTTATAATTGTATATTATTGTGAATAACCTTCATTTATGGTTTGTTCTTATAATAAAATCTGAAAATATTCTTTATAACGATGATATAGATATGACTACGCTCGTAATAAGTGTTGTAAAACATTAGTAAGTATTACTAAAATTTTACTAAAACTATACCTAAGCCTACTCTTACACAGAACCCTCCCTGTACCTATCCCTAACCCCTAGACCCCCCTGGTGGTGCCTAAACTTAAGACCCCCCTGGTGGTGCCTAAACCTAAGACCCCCCTGGTGGTGCCTAAACCTAAGACCCTCCTGGTGGTGCCTAAACCTAAGACCCCCTGGTGTTGCCTAACCCTAAAACCCCCCTGGTGGTGCCTAAACCTAAGACCCCCCTGGTGGTGCCTAACCCTAAGACCCCCCTGGTGGTGCCTAACCCTAAGACCCCCCCTGGTGGTGCCTAAACCTAAGACCCCCCCTGGTGGTGCCTAAACCTAAGACCCCCCAGGTGGTGCCTAACCCTAAGACCCCCCTGGTGGTGCCTAAACCTAAGACCCCCCTGGTGGTGCCTAACCCTAACCACCCCCTTTATTATGTGGATAATAATGTTTTACTAATTGTGGCTGCAAAAAATATATTGCAATTTATGTTACGTACTGATTGTTTTATTTAGTGAATAATAATGTTTTACAAACAGTAAGGGATAAAACTTTAAATAATGTTTTAATTAGTTAAATAAGATAAATATGTTTAGTATTTTTATAAACGTTATTCGGCACGGGTGCATTTTATAAACGTAAATCACCACAAGCACAGTTATAAATCATTAAAAATCTCCGGGCGCCGTTTGTAAACGTTATTTATCTTTTTTCCTGCTCGGCGCCCATTAAACGTTGTTTATTATGAGAGTGAATGGCGGCGCCCTTTTTGTCCACTAGCTGCCTGCGCCCTTATTTCCCGCTTCCAGCACAAGCAGCATCTGCCAAACGTGTGTTGAATCAACGTCAACATCCAATGTCTGTGTGAATGCTGCCATTAAATCTTCATGTCTGTACTTTCACCAGTAGAGAAGGTTCAAGATGAAATGGAGCCTATGGCAAGCTGAGCTGGGAGGGTCGTGAAAGTGGCAACCCGCAAGCCCCACTGGCACGTACGAGTGAAATCGCCACCGGGAGACTTTGGCGTAGGATACAGTCTATATACGACTTACCCTGCTCCTGCACAAGTCTAGGCGGCGTTAATTACTATTCCCCCTCCAGGTCCATGTGGATAGTGGGGAATGATGTAATTCGGCTTTCAGTTATTGCTGGTGGCCAAATTACACTGTTTTAAAAAGTAACTTCAGCACAGTCTTCTGACAGTTAAAAACAAGGAACACCAAGAGCCCCAATAGTGTAATATGAACTGGTAAATGGTTACTAGATAGAGTAAATATTAATACCCACAAACCAGGGTTACCATTAGGCAACCACTGTAAAGGCAGGTGGGGAGATGTTCCTGACCCCACTCAGGAATAAGAAGTCGCTCTCTGTAGATGATAAAAAGGGGGTTCAACCCTTCACCCAGGGTGGACTCAATATTATGCAGGAGAACAGCGGCACCAAAAGGATAAAAGGAAGCTAAATGAGCTTAAAAACCAAATTCTTGGTAAATAGAGGAGGTAGTGGTGGACTTGCCTCCTCCAAGTAGACACACAACGACTGTAGTAAAGACAGTCAATATATTTTATTTATGAACTCCAAATATGCAACGCGTTTCGCAGGTTTGATCCCGCTTCATCAGGCAATAACAACGGAGCAATAGCATATGTGGTCAGTAGAAGAGCCAGGCAACTCTGTGCAGGCTGGAAGGAGGAGGCATGGCAGCACAGGACACTGATAGATGCAGGCTGGTGGGAGGAGACATGGCAGCACAGGACACTGATAGGTGCAGGCTGGTGGGAGGAGACATGGCAGCACAGGACACTGATAGGTGCAGGCTGGTGGGAGGAGACATGGCAGCACAGGACACTGATAGATGCAGGCTGGAAGGAGGAGGCATGGCAGCACAGGACACTGATAGGTGCAGGCTGGAAGGAGGAGGCATGGCAGCACAGGACACTGATAGGTGCAGGCTGGTGGGAGGAGACATGGCAGCACAGGACACTGATAGGTGCAGGCTGGAAGGAGGCGGCATGGCAGCACAGGGACACTGATAGGTGCAGGCAGTGGCATAGCTAAGGAGTTGCGGGCCCCGATGCAAGTTTTACAATGGGGCCCCCAAGCACTCTATACATAGCACTTGATATGGCTCTCCAAAACCAACTACAGTGTCAGAGGTGCAAGAAGGGGATGGGAAACAGTTTGTTAATGATTACCACTGCTCAAAGTATCTATAAAAGTGATTATTATGAGCACAGGACCAATAGAGAGCTAATACTGTAGTTGAGGGAGGGCCCTTCGGGGCCCCTCTTGCCCAAGGGCCCAGACGCGGTGGCTACCTCTGCAACCCATATTGCTACGCCCCTGAGTGCAGGCTGGAAGGAGGAGGCGTGGCAGCACAGGACACGGATAGGTGCAGGCTGGAGGGGGGAGGCATGGCAGAACAGGACACTGATAGGTGCAGGCTGGAAGGAGGAGGTGTGGTAGCACAGGACACTGATAGGCGCAGGCTGGAAGGAGGAGACATGGCAGCACAGGACACTGATAGGTGCAGGCTGGAAGGAGGAGGTGTGGTAGCACAGAACACTGATAGGTTCAGGCTGGAGGGGGGAGGCATGGCAGCACAGGACACTAATAGGTGCAGGCTGGACGGGGGAGGCATGGCAGCACAGGACACTGATAGGTGCAGGCTGGAAGTAGAAGGCATGGTAGCACAGGACACTGATAGGTGCAGGCTGGAGGGGGGAGGCATGGCAGCACAGGACACTGATAGGTGCAGGCTGGAGGGGGGAGGCATGGCAGCACAGGACACTGATAGGTGCAGGCTGGAAGTAGAAGGCATGGTAGCACAGGACACTGATAGGTGCAGGCTGGAGGGGGGAGGCATGACAGCACAGGACACTGATAGGTGCAGGCTGGAAGGAGGAGACATGGCAGCACAGGACACTGATAGGTGCAGGCTGGGAGGAGGAGGCATGGCAGCACAGGGACAATGATAGGTGCAGGCTGGGAGGAGGAGGCATGGCAGCACTGGGACACTGATAGGTGCAGGCTGGAAGGGGGAGGCATGGCAGCACAGGACACTGATAGGTTCAGGCTGGAGGGAAGAGGCATGGCAGCACAGGACACTGATAGGCGCAGGCAGGAGAGAGGAGGCATGGTAGCACAGGACACTGATAGGTGCAGGCTGGGAGGAGGAGGCATGGCAGCACAGGGACACTGATAGGTGCAGGCTGGAAGGAGGAGGCATGGCAGCACAGGACACTGATAGGTGCAGGCTGGAAGGAGGAGGCATGGCAGCACAGGACACTGATAGGTACAGACTGGAAGGAGGAGGCATGGCAGCACAGGACACTGATAGGTACAGACTGGAGGGGGGAGGCATGGCAGCACAGGGACACTGATAGGTGCAGGCTTGAGGGAGGAGGAGGCATGGCAGCACAGGACACTGATAGATGCAGGCTGGGAGGAGGAGGCATGGCAGCACAGGGACACTGATAGGTGCAGGCTGGAAGGAGGAGGCATGGCAGCACATGACACTGATAGGTGCAGGCTGGAAGGAGGAGGCATGGCAGCACAGGACACTGATAGGTGCAGGCTGGAAGGAGGAGGCATGGCAGCACAGGACACTGATAGATGCAGGAAGGAGGAGGCATGGCAGCACAGGACACTGATATGTGCAGGCTGGAGGGAAGAGGCATGGCAGCACAGGGACACTGATAGGTGCAGGCTGGAAGGAGGAGGCATGGTAGCACAGGACACTGATAGGTGCAGGCTGAGAGGGGGGAGGCATGGCAGCACAGAACACTGATAGGTGCAGGCTGGAGGGAGGAGGCATGGTAGCACAAGGGCACTGATAGGTGCAGGCTGGGAGGAGGAGACATGGCAGCACAGGATACTGATAGGGGCAGGCTGGGAGGAGGAGGCATGGCAGCACAGGGACACTGATAGGTGCAGGCTGGAAGGAGGAGGTATGGCAGCACAGGACACTGATAGGTGTAGGCTGGGAGAAGGAGGCATGGCAGCACAGGACACTGATAGATGCAGGCTGGTAGGAGGAGGCATGGCAGCACAGGACACTGATAGGTGCAGGCTGGAAGGAGGAGGCATGGCAGCACAGGGACACTGATAGGGGCAGGCTGGGAGGAGGAGGCATGGCAGCACAGGAACACTGATAGGGGCAGGCTGGGAGGAGGAGGCATGGCAGCACAGGACACTGATAGGTGCAGGCTGGGAGGAGGAGGCATGGCAGTACAGGACCAGGCATGGTCGGAATAGCCGATTTCCGTTTCCGGCACAATTCCGCATTCCGACATATAGAAATTCCGTTACCGTTCCATTCCGACGGTATACCGGGTCAGTTCCGCGGAATTCCGATTTACACGGAATTCCGTCGGAAAAATTTTAAAATCTCTCTCTCTCTCTCTCTCTCTCTCTCTCTCTCTCTCTCTCTCTCTCTATGCTAAAGCTGCCGGTAGCATAAACCATACTTCCATTATGATCAATTCGATAGAAAAAGTAGCATGATTAAGGATTTGTACTTTTTGAAAAGCATGCTTATATACCATAGCTGGGATTTGAACCCAGGACCTAGTGTGTAGTAGGTATCTGTCTTACCCTCTAGACCATGAACCACACTGCATGGAAGTAGGTATCTGTCTTACCCACTAGTAAGGCTGAGGCTGGAGAGGCTGCAGCCTCAGGGCGCAGTGTAGGAGGGGGTGCACAATTCATTCAGCTGTCATTCCCAATTGTGTTTGAAGCAGAAAGAAATAAGAAAAGGTGATACATGGCAGCGACAGCAAGCCAGATAAGTAGAGATTAAGGTGTTGGGGGTGGGGGGGGGGGGCCTGGGGCACCTCTTAGTGTAATAGCAATCAGTGTGTGACAGCTGGGGTGGGAGGGATGGGGGGGCGCACTTTGCTGTCTCAGCCTTGGGTGCTGAAGGACCTTGTCCCACCTCTGACCACACTACATGCTAAAGCCTGGCCCTGAGTGTGGTTGATGGTCTAGAGCAGTGGTCCTCAAACTAAGGCCCGCGGGCCTACTGTGGCCCCCTAAGGCTTTCTTACCGGCCCCCCACACAGAAAATGTATTGCTTATAAATGCAGTCAGCTACATCTTTAAATATTGGTGGTCCACATATGGAATAGCAGTGCAGCACCCCCCATCCACATGGAAGCCAGAAAGCAGAAATTTTGCTGGTTTCCAATCAAATTCCACATCAGGTGACACTGCTGTCCAATTGGCTTGCAGATTGTCACCTGGGTATGCTTCACTGTCTGGTCCGCAAAGACTTCTACATCATTTTATGTTTACTCCGGCCCACCAGCGGTCTGAAGTATGTTGACCCGGCCCTCAACCCAAAATGTTTGGGGACCCCTGGTCTAGAGGGTAAGACAGATACCTACTACACACTAGGTTCTGGGTTCAAATCCCAGCTATGGTATATAAATAAGCATGCTTTTCAAAAAGTACAAATCCTTAATCATGCTACTTTTTCTATCGAATTGATCATAATGGAAGTATGGTTTATGCTACCGGCAGCTTTAGCATGTAGTGTGGGTCATGGTCTAGAGGGTAAGACAGATACCTACTACACACTAGGTTCTGGGTTCAAATCCCAGCTATGGTATATAAATAAGCATGCTTTTCAAAAAGTACAAATCCTTAATCATGCTACTTTTTCTATCGAATTGATCATAATGGAAGTATGGTTTATGCTACCGGCAGCTTTAGCATGTAGTGTGGGTCATGGTCTAGAGCAGGGGTCTCAAACTCAATTTACCCGGGGGCCGCAGGAGGCAAAGTCAGGATGAGGCTGGGCCGCATAAGGGAGTTCACGTGTCCCCGCCGCAAAACGAGGGCTGCAGAGCCCCCAAATTGCCCCGGGGGCAATCCGCCGGCATTTCCTGGAAGGGGCAGAGCTTTCAGCTTCAGCTCTGCCCCTCCTGACGTCAATCGCGGCGGATCGCCGCCTCTGCCCGCCCACTCTAAACATAAAAAAAAAATTGGGAAAATAGGAAAAAATGCCAGGAATCTTCATACAGCCATATTACGGCTGTATAGCGATACCTGGCCAAAGCGCTGCGGCTGCGTATGGACCCCCTGGAAACTCTGTCAGGAAATGTATTGCTCTTTCTTTTGATACATGTAAAATTACACTACCGTTAGGCTTGCTACTAAAAGTGACATTTACCGCATTTAAAAGTATACTATTTTCCTTCAAAACTTTAAAATCGATTTTCTCAAAAACTATAAGGTCTTTTTGAAAAATTATTTTTTCCTCTTATTCCTAATGATCTCCTTAACATATCCTGCAAATTTAGGGTTTCTAGCATTTAAGGTGGATTTGCTATTAACCATTAAAGTCGGCGGGTTTTTAAATGTGTATTTTTTTCCTTTGCAACTTTAAAATCGATTTTCTCAAAAACTATAAGGCCGATTTGAAAAATTTTTTTTTCCTCTTGTAGCCACTGGGGGCCCCTACAAGCTCTGGGGCCTTGGGGCCACAAAATATTGTATCGCGGGCCGCAAATGGCCCGCGGGCCGCGAGTTTGAGACCCCTGGTCTAGAGGGTAAGACAGATACCTACTACACACTAGGTTCTGGGTTCAAATCCCAGCTATGGTATATAAATAAGCATGCTTTTCAAAAAGTACAAATCCTTAATCATGCTACTTTTTCTATCGAATTGATCATAATGGAAGTATGGTTTATGCTACCGGCAGCTTTAGCATGTAGTGTGGGTCATGGTCTAGAGGGTAAGACAGATACCTACTACACACTAGGTTCTGGGTTCAAATCCCAGCTATGGTATATAAATAAGCATGCTTTTCAAAAAGTACAAATCCTTAATCATGCTACTTTTTCTATCGAATTGATCATAATGGAAGTATGGTTTATGCTACCGGCAGCTTTAGCATGTAGTGTGGGTCATGGTCTAGAGGGTAAGACAGATACCTACTACACACTAGGTTCTGGGTTCAAATCCCAGCTATGGTATATAAATAAGCATGCTTTTCAAAAAGTACAAATCCTTAATCATGCTACTTTTTCTATCGAATTGATCATAATGGAAGTATGGTTTATGCTACCGGCAGCTTTAGCATGTAGTGTGGGTCATGGTCTAGAGGGTAAGACAGATACCTACTACACACTAGGTTCTGGGTTCAAATCCCAGCTATGGTATATAAATAAGCATGCTTTTCAAAAAGTACAAATCCTTAATCATGCTACTTTTTCTATCGAATTGATCATAATGGAAGTATGGTTTATGCTACCGGCAGCTTAGCATGTAGTGTGGGTCATGGTCTAGAGGGTAAGACAGATACCTACTACACACTAGGTTCTGGGTTCAAATCCCAGCTATGGTATATAAATAAGCATGCTTTTCAAAAAGTACAAATCCTTAATCATGCTACTTTTTCTATCGAATTGATCATAATGGAAGTATGGTTTATGCTACCGGCAGCTTTAGCATGTAGTGTGGGTCATGGTCTAGAGGGTAAGACAGATACCTACTACACACTAGGTTCTGGGTTCAAATCCCAGCTATGGTATATAAATAAGCATGCTTTTCAAAAAGTACAAATCCTTAATCATGCTACTTTTTCTATCGAATTGATCATAATGGAAGTATGGTTTATGCTACCGGAAGCTTTAGCATGTAGTGTGGGTCATGGTCTAGAGGGTAAGACATATACCTACTACACACTAGGTTCTGGGTTCAAATCCCAGCTATGGTATATAAATAAGCATGCTTTTCAAAAAGTACAAATCCTTAATCATGCTACTTTTTCTATCGAATTGATCATAATGGAAGTATGGTTTATGCTACCGGCAGCTTTAGCATGTAGTGTGGGTCATGGTCTAGAGGGTAAGACAGATACCTACTACACACTAGGTTCTGGGTTCAAATCCCAGCTATGGTATATAAATAAGCATGCTTTTCAAAAAGTACAAATCCTTAATCATGCTACTTTTTCTATCGAATTGATCATAATGGAAGTATGGTTTATGCTACCGGCAGCTTTAGCATGTAGTGTGGGTCATGGTCTAGAGGGTAAGACAGATACCTACTACACACTAGGTTCTGGGTTCAAATCCCAGCTATGGTATATAAGCTGTTTTGAAAATCTGCAATTCCCTACTGCATGAGATGGATGGATGGATAGAGGGAGGGAGAGGAGGAGGAGAGATATTTTATGTCATTCCGGAAAATTCCGTCGGAATTAAAAAATTTCTGCGGAATTCCGTTTGAGAGGAATAGGAATTCCGATTTGACTACCGGAATCGGAATTGACCTAATTCCGGCCGGAATCACGGAATTTATAATTCCGCGGAATTTTCCGAGCATCCCTATACAGGACGCTGATAGGTGCAGGCTGGGAGGAGGAGGCATGTCAGCACAGGGACACTGATAGGTGCAGGCTGGGAGGAGGAGGCATGGCAGCACAGGACACTGATAGGTGCAGGCTGGGAGGAGGAGGCATGGCAGTACAGGACGCTGATAGGTGCAGGCTGGGAGGAGGAGGCATGTCAGCACAGGGACACTGATAGGTGCAGGCTGGGAGGAGGAGGCATGGCAGCACAGGAACACTTGAACAGGAAATAAGGGGACATCTACTCACTGGAAACACAACATGAACAGCCCTTCCCTCCTTCCTCCAAGTTTAGAAAAAAAGTTATAGCTGTTTGTTTTGATTTCTAGCTGCGCTTCTAAATTTGGACAGAACCGTTCCTGGCCTCTCTCTGGTACATATAAGCCCGGCGTGTCACCAGAATGAACGCTCTCTGGCACAAGGTCAATGTTCTCACATTTTTGACAGATGATGGGGCAGAGAGGCGATACCGCCTGCTGTGTAACTCGCTGTGTGAGCAAACGCTGTCGTCCAGACTGACTGTCACCTCCCAGATCTCAGGAGCAGCTCAGGCATTCCACACGCTGTTATTTAAACACCCCAAAGACCATGCTGGACTCACGCAGTGTCTAATGTCATCTCATCCACACACAGAGAAAAATGTCTCTCCAAAAGCCAAGGACTAGACAGCTCATGGGGAGACATACATGGTCTGTGACTGGCCCCAGCTTCATACTCATGCAATAACCAGGGAATACACTAGAGGGCGACAATGAGGACCTGGAGTGAGAACGATATAGAGGCTGTCATTTTAGTTTATTTTAAACAATGCAGATTGCCTGGCTGTCCTGCTGATCCTCTGCCTCTAATACTTTTCGCCATGGACCCTGAACGAGCATGCTGATCAGATAGTTGACTGGGATTTGCTGCATGCTATTTTCAGGTGTGTGGTTAAGACATTTCTGATGTGTGAAAGATCAGCAGGACAGCCAGGCCAGGGCCGGGCCGAGGCATAGGCTGGAGAGGCTCCAGCCTCAGGGCGCAGTGTAGGAGGGGGCACACAATTCATTTAGCTGTCATGCCTAATTGTGTATGAAGCAGAAAGAAATAAGAAAAGGGGATACATAGCAGTAACTGCAAGCCAGATAACTAGATATTAAGGTGTTGGGGAGGTTGTGGGCCCTGTGGACCTCTTAGTTTAATAGCAATCAGTGTGTGATGGCTGGGGTGGGAGGGATGGAGGGGCGCACTTTGGTGTCTCAGCCTTGGGTGCTGGAGGACCTTGTCCCGGCTCTGAGCCAGGCAACTGGTATTATTTAAAAGGAAATAAATATAACAGCCTCCATATTACTTTCACTTTAGGTGACCTTTAAAAAAACATTTTTGTATGCATAAAGTGTGATTGAAATGTCTTAAAATACACTTGTGTGTTGTGTTGCTGTTGGTTACAGTAGCTAGTAAACATCTGACAAATTTTGGACTCGTCCATCTCCACATGGGGGATTCTAAGGGTTTCCCTTATTCTCATGGCCAGATTTTTACTTTCCAGCGCCCAAGGCCAGCACAAAAAAAAATTAAAAATTAAAAATGCGCCCATGCATATTGAAATGCTGCTTTTATTACTATGCCTTCTTTAGAATATATTATTTTACTGATGGCTAATATGGTACAGTACTCTACTGCTACCTTTATAATGAGCCAGCAAGAGATTAAAGGGGCTCATACACCTAACGATTTTCCCACCGATATACAGCAGATTCGATCACTGTGATCGAATCTGCTGTGAAATCATTGCGCAAACGCTAAAAGAACAATCGATTTCCATCCGTAATCAATCGTTCCCGACAATTCCAGTCGTTCCGTCCATGCAGAAGATTTCGGTCGATCGGCGGCGGGTCGGGAGTGCGTCGATAGCGACGTTCGAATGCCCGACGACCGACGCTAGCGGCAATACATTATTAACTGCTCCGGCCAGTGCGAGTCCCCGCTCTCTCCGCTGTCACTTCTCCGTGCTCGGCTCCTCCAGCTTCACTGAACTTCCTGTCCCGGCAGGAAGTTTAAACAGTAGAGCGTCCTCTACTGTTTAAACTTCCCTGGACAGGAAGTTCAGTGAAGCTGCAGCCCTGGAGCCCAGCGCGGTGAAGAAGACAGCGGAGACCGGGGGACTCACGCTGGCCGGGTCAGGTAATATATGCGCCGCGGCAGTGGCAGTGGTGGAATAAAATCAGCATCAGAAAATCTTGTTGACCATCTTTCATCACCACCACACTTTACGTAAAGAAAGAAATAGCTTGTCCTGGTGATGGGCCGGAATTTCACATAGTACTCATTTTGCAGTGTGAGAATGAGAAATTAACCACTTCAGCCTTCAGTGTTGTTTCACCTTATGCATCCTTATGCAACTTTCACCTCCCATTCATTCACCAATAACTTTATCACTACTTATCACACTGAATTGATCTATATCTTGTTTTTTCCGCCACCAATTAGGCTTTCTTTGGGTGGTACATTTTGCTAAGAATTTTTTTTTCCTAAATGCATTTTAACAGGAATATTAAGAAAAATATTGGAAAAATTGATTATTTCTCAGGTTTCGGCCTGTATAGCTTTAAAATAATACATGCTACCATAATTAAAACCCACGTATTGTATTTGCCCATTTGTCCCGGTTATTACACTATTTAAATTATGTCCCTATAACAATGTATGGCACCAATATTTTATTTGGAAATAAAGGTGCATTTTTTCAATTTGCGTCTATCACTATTTACAAGCTTATAATTTAAAAAATAATAGTAATATACTCTCTTGACATGCATATTACAAAAAAGTTCAAACCCTTAGGTAACTATTTATTTATTTTTTTAATTGTAATTTTTTTTTTATTTAATTACCATTTTTATTTGGAGTTTTCTGGAGTGGGGAGGTTTGATGTAGTTTTACTATTTGGCCACAAGATGGCCTCAGTCTTTTTTTTTTTTTTTTTCATCCTATAAGCGAGTGCTCTTGCTTACAGGAAGTGAAGGGTGGACGTGAAATTTTGTAAGATTGCAGCTTTTCAGAAAAGCCGTCGGTCTTTCATACAGGGACTTAGATCAAAGAATGGGAACTGTGTTCCCATTCATTGATTTCCAGAGTAACGGAAAGCAGCGGGAGCACGCGGGGCCAGTGGCAGTTAGTGCAGCCTATCTGGACGAGTATATCCGTCCAGGTAGGCTGAAGTGAATAAACAATAGAAGATAGATCAAGAAATGATTGATAGTCCCTGTGTGATTCGTTCATGTTGTTTGATCCACTGTGAGCCTGCAAGTCATCATCTTTACTACTGGCAGACATGGGGAAAAAAAAAAAAAGACAGCACCATTATTTATAAACACACCCACTGGGATGAAATTCAATCCTGGGTTAAATTTCCTCTTTCAGCAGTGTATACCACAAGGCCTCCGGACGCTACCCAGAATCCTCTTCTCTCACCGGCCTGACTGGCAGGCAAATGGGGGGAACCTGGAGATGCCCTTGCCTGATGTGTGGGGATGAGAGCCTCTCTGTATAATTGCAGAGCCTCTTATCAGGTCATCATTTGCGCTGAAGATGTTTCCGCTCCGCGTTCCGCCGGCTCTACAGAGCCATCCATCAGGGGGACGTTCAGCACTTACACTAATGCACTGAGTGCAGGAAGCCGCAGATGGCTCTTAACAAGCCCTCGGCCGTTCTATGGGAGCGGTAATGATTGCAGAAGCCAGAGCTGCACTCACTAAATCCAATCACACTATTCACCCCTTCACTGCTGCATGTAACCAAGTGTGCATACACACATCAGACCATAGTCTTTGGAAAATGAAAGATCACAGACCAATTTTACCCCCTTCCGTGTAGTATGAGAGCCACACCTACACAGTCTATTCTATGGAGCTGAACTCCCCATCAGATAGAAATCTTTGCAAGATGCTGCACACATAGATGCTGTACAGACACAAAAGATCAGTATCTGCAAAAGATCTGTTCCTGCCAAAGATCCATTCCTGCAAAATGCATTCATAGTCTATGAGATCTGCAGATCATCATACACACCTTGTTTAAGAGACTTTCATCTGCAGATCAGATCCACCAGGATGGATTTTCAGATCTGCAGATGATTGTCTGATCTGCAGATGAATGTCAGTTAGCCTCCTTAGCGGTATGGACGAGCTCAGCTTTTTTTTTTCAAACACGCAGCAAGCATTTCGCTTGCTGCGTGTCTATGCTGATCGCCGCCGCCTGCCGCCGATGCGCCGCTACGTGCCACAATAGAGGCCTTGTCAGACCCCGTGCACTGCCTGGACAATCAGTGCCAGGAAGCGCTGCGGGGTGGACGTCGATAACGCCATCGCGATCGCCGTCATGGCGACGGGGAAAGCCATGAACGGGATTCCCTTATGTGGCAATGCGGCGGCGATTGGATATACGCGCTGGACGCCGCACGGAGGGGGGCATCATGTAGCTAGCGCTAGGCTAGCTACATGATTTAATTAAAAAATATAACAAAAACGGCTGCACCGCCACACCATCCGCTACACCGGATCCGGATGGCTCTGTCTGCGGCCCGGTTCACTCTAAAATGGAAAGTGAAAATGGATCTGATCAATGATTGATCGGATCCATTTTCACTCAATTTCATCAGCAAATACTTACCTAAGCTTCTGTAGCAGCCGGCGGTAGAGGGTTCCTCTTCTTCCGCTGTGACTACACTAGTCACATGACGCGGAAGATGACTGAAGCCTCTACCGCCGGCTGCTACAGAAGATTAGGTATGTATAAACCCCCCCCCCCAGCCCACCCACCCCGCTGCTGCACCCTCCCCTCACCCACCCATCGCTCAGGTTTGCGTAGGCAAATACCCCCATCCCCCGTGGATTGGTCCGTTTCTTCACTAGTGTGAAAAAACGTTCCATTTTACATTGCCCCAATGCTGCAGCATTTTTTTTCAAGATCCGTTTCGCTGGGCAGAACAGTCCAGAAAATTAGGACCTGCAGCAATTTTTAGGTCCAGGGACCGAAACGTACGGAAAATATCCGTACCAACGGACGCATGTGAATGGATCCATAGGTTAACATTGGATCCTTTCACATTCGCTCCGTTTGTACAATATACGTTCTGGTTCCGATCCGCAAAAAACGCCAATTTGAACCGGGCCTAAAACACATGCAAAACGCTTGAAAAACGCATCTGCGGTAAAAATAAAATGCTGATGTAAATGCACCAAAAACGCACACACCATCAAATGAAAACATGACATAAAACGCAGCCTTTCATATTATGTTATTTGTGCACCCAGCCTATAAATTCAGCCTGGTCAATTTATTTCTGCAAATGTCGGCAAAAGAAGTTGTGTGGACAGTGGGGGAGCCAGATGTGCAAAACGTAAAACTTTACATTGTAAATATCAGGTCTGGATGGAGTTGGCTTAAAGAGAAACTCCAACCAAGAATTGAACTTTATCCCAATCAGTAGCTGATACTCCCTTTTACATGAGAAATAGAATGATTTTCACAAACAGACCATCAGGGGGCGCTGTGTGACTAATTTTGTGCTGAAACCCCTCCTACAAGAGGCTCTGAATACCACGGTACTCCTGGCAAACTGCCACAATGTAACAATGTTCACAGACAGGAAATGGCTGTTTACAGCTGTCTGTAACAGCCAAAACAGCTAGGAACAGCTACATAACCTGCCCACAGTAACAATGTCACCATGTAATACATGTCAGAATGTGAATCTGGGAGAGGAAAGATTTTACAATGAGCAAACACTGACTAAATCATTTTTACATAATTATTGTAAAAATGAAGCACTTTTTTTATTAAATTATTTTCACTGGAGTTCCTCTTTAAATCCATTCCCATTACTTTTCTGTCTAGAAGAGAAATATGGAGCCCATCTTGTCCTGGACGATGTCCAACCTGAATCTGCTGAATCGCTTTCCATGCGGTCCAACCCCACATCTCTCGTGCAGATGGTCTTCTTCCCAAACTTTGTTATTATTAGTCAGCTTGGAAAAAAAAAGAGAGCCCCAGTGAGGTGGGAGAGATGACGAATATGAAGTGGAAAGAATGTCTTTTCTGAAAGTGCGCTGTAATTTCAGGACTCAATGACTCACGCATCTGAATACTCTGTGTGCTTATTTCTGTCACAGCGCTGCAATTAGTGGCCAGCGTCCGCCCACTTCACCGTAATGACTGGAAGGGGAGAAAACGGCCGTAGCCGGGAGGATGGGTCAGGTGGAGGGGAACGGCTGCCAAAACACAATCATTGAAAATAAAAAAGAAGCTACAGCCTGCAGTGCACAACTCGTATGATAAGAACATAGCACTATGGTAGGATTAGATTGTGAGCTCCTCTGAGGACGGTCAGTGACATGACTATGTACTCAGTAAAGTGCTGCAGAAGATATCAGTGCTATATACACTCACCTAAAGGATTATTAGGAACGCCATACTAATACGGTGTTTGACCCCATTTTGCCTTCAGAACTGCCTTAAAGAGAGTCTGAAGCGAGAATAAATCTTGCTTCAGACCTCATAGATAGCAGGGGCATGTGTGCCCCTGCTGAAACGCCGCTATCCCGCGGCTTAACGGGGGTCCCTTCACCCCCAAATCCCCTCAGTACAGCGGGGGAGCACTTACGCATTGGGGCAGAGCTAACCGCCGCAGCCCTGCCCCACGCGCATCTGTCAGACGCGGATCTCCGCCTCTCCCCCGCCCCTCTCAGTCTTCCTTCACTGAGAGGGGCGGGGGAGAGGCGGCGATGCACGTCTGATAGACGCGACTAGAGGCAGGGCTGCAGCCGTTAGCCCTGCCTCCAGGAAAAGAAGATTTACGACCAAGTCTACGACCAAGTTTTGCGGGGGTGGGTTTGGGGGTGAAGGGACCCCCGATTAGCCGTGGGATAGCGGCGTTTTAGCAGGGGCACACATGCCCCTGCTAACTATGAGCTCTGAAGCGAGATTTATTCTCCCTTTAAGTCCCTTTAATTCTACATGGCATTGATTCAACAAGGTGCTGAAAGCATTCTTTAGAAATGTTGGCCCATATTGATAGGTTGGCATCTTGCAGTTGATAGAGATTTGTGGGATGCACATCCAGGGCATGAAGCTCCCGTTCCATCACATCCCAAAGATGCTCTATTGGGTTGAGATCTGGTGACTGTGGGGGCCATTTTAGTACAGTGAACTCATTGGCATGTTCAAGAAACCAATTTGAAATGATTGGAGCTTTGTGACATGGTGCATTATCCTGCTGGAAGCAGCCATCGGAGGATGGGTACATGGTGGTCCTGAAGGGATGGATATGGTCAGAAACAATGCTCAGGTAGCCCGTGGCATTTAAACAATGCCCAATTGGCACAAAGAGGCCTAAAGTGTGCCAAGAAAACATCCCCCACACCATTACACCACCACCACCAGCCTGTACAGTGGTAACAAGGCATGATGGATCCATGTTCTCATTCTGTTTACGCCAAATTCTGACTGTCGAGACTCATCAGACCAGGCAGCATTTTTCCAGTCTTCATCTGTCCAATTTTGGTGATTGATGCTGTGCAAAGCATGATGGGATTTCTGATATTGTTGTTCTTGTTCTGCTGTTTTGGTGCAATTTTTTTTTTTGAATTTGTGACAGAATCTGTCACATACAGGGACAGTGCCAGGGACAGTGCCAGGGACAATGCTGCCAGTCACATAAAGGGACAGTGCCCGGGACAATGCCGCCAGTCACAAACAGGGACAGTGCCAGGGACAATGCTGCCAGTCACATACAGGGACAGTGCCCGGGACAATGCTGCCAGTCACATACAGGGACAGTGCCTGGGACAATGCTGCACGTCACAAACAGGGACAGTGCCAGGGACAATGCTGCCAGTCACAAACAGGGACAGTGCCAGGGACAATGCTGCCAGTCACATACAGGGACAATGCTAGGGACAATGCTGCCACTCACATACAGGGACAGTGCCAGGGACAATGCTGCCTGTCACATACAGGGACAGTGCCCGGGACAATGCTGCCAGTCACATACAGGGACAGTGCCCGGGACAATGCTGCCAGTCACATACAGGGACAGTGCCCGGGACAATGCTGCACGTCACAAACAGGGACAGTGCCAGGGACAATGCTGCACGTCACAAACAGGGACAGTGCCAGGGACAATGCTGCCCGTCACAAACAGGGACAGTGCCAGGGACAATGCTGCCCGTCACAAACAGGGACAGTGCCAGGGACAATGCTGCACGTCACAAACAGGGACAGTGCCAGGGACAATGCTGCACGTCACAAACAGGGACAGTGCCAGGGACAATGCTGCCAGTCACTTACAGGGACAGTGCCAGGGACAATGCTGCCAGTCACATACAGGGACAGTGCCAGGGACAATGTTGCCAGTCACATACAGGGACAGTGCCACCGACAATGCTGCCAGTCACATACAGGATCTAAATCAGTTGGAAGGGTCCGCACCGTCTAAAATGTTAGTATTTATTCAAGCTCTTAAAAACATCAAGGACAAAGATCAGATGTGTGCCGGGTCACCATTGACGCACGGCGTTTCGGATACACTCCTTCTTCAGAATGGTTCCAATGCACACTGCCCAATGCACAATGCAGTGTGCATTGGAACCATTCTGAAGAAGGAGTGTATCCGAAACGCCGTGCGTCAATGGTGACCCGGCACACATCTGATCTTTGTCCTTGATGTTTTTAAGAGCTTGAATAAATACTAACATTTTAGACGGTGCGGACCCTTCCAACTGATTAAGTACTTATCCCTGTGACTCCAGGGGTGGTCACGGCACGTCGAATCCATTGGTGCAGATGCAATCCAATTTTTGAATAAGCAGTCACATACAGGGACAGTGCCAGGGACAATGCTGCCAGTCACATACAGGGACAGTGCCAGGGACAATGCTGCACGTCACATACAGGGACAGTGCCCGGGACAATGCTGCCAGTCACATACAGGGACCGTGCCAGGGACAATGCTGCCAGTCACATACAGGGACAGTGCCAGGGACAATGCTGCACGTCACATACAGCTACCGTGCCCGGGACAATCTTGCCACTCACATACAGGGACAGTGCCATGGACAATGCTGCCAGTCATATACAGGGACAGTGCCAGGGACAATGCTGCACGTCACATACAGGGGCAGTGCCAGGGACAATGCTGCACGTCACATACAGGGACAGTGCCAGGGACAATGCTGCCAGTCACATACAGGGACAGTGCCAGGGACAATGCTGCCAGTCACATACAGGGACAGTGCCAGGGACAATGCTGCCAGTCACATACAGGGACAGTGCCCAGGACAATGCTGCCAGTCATATACAGGGACAGTGCCAGGGACAATGCTGCCAGTCACATACAGGGACAGTGCCAGGGACAATGCTGCCAGTCACATACAGGGACAGTGCCAGGGACAATGCTGCCAGTCACATACAGGGACAGTGCCAGGGACAATGCTGCCAGTCACATACAGGGACAGTGTCCGGGACAATGCTGCCAGTCACATACAGGGACAATGCTGCCAGTCACATACAGGGACAGTGCCAGGGACAATGCTGCCAGTCACATACAGGGACAGTCCTTCTTCAATTTTTTTTTTTGAATTTGTGACAGAATCTGTCACATACAGGGACAGTGCCAGGGACAGTGCCAGGGACAATGCTGCCAGTCACATAAAGGGACAGTGCCCGGGACAATGCCGCCAGTCACAAACAGGGACAGTGCCAGGGACAATGCTGCCAGTCACATACAGGGACAGTGCCCGGGACAATGCTGCCAGTCACATACAGGGACAGTGCCTGGGACAATGCTGCACGTCACAAACAGGGACAGTGCCAGGGACAATGCTGCCAGTCACATACAGGGACAGTGCCCGGGACAATGCTGCCAGTCACATACAGGAACAGTGCCCGGGACAATGCTGCCAGTCACAAACAGGGACAGTGCCAGGGACAATGCTGCCAGCCACATACAGGGACAGTGCCCGGGACAATGCTGCCAGTTACAAACAGGGACAGTGCCAGGGACAATGCTGCCAGTCACTTACAGGGACAGTGCCTGGGACAATGCTGCCAGTCACTTACAGGGACAGTGCCAGGGACAATGCTACCAGTCACATACAGGGACAGTGCTGCCAGTCACATACAGGGACAGTGCCAGGGACAATGCTGCCAGTCACTTACACAGCCAGGGACAATGCTGCCAGTCACATACAGGGACAGTGCCCAGGACAATGCTGCCAGTCACATACAGGGACAGTGCCAGGGACAATGCTGCCAGTCACATACAGGGACAGTGCCCGGGACAATGTTGCCAGTCACATACAGGGACAGTGCCCGGGACAATGTTGCCAGTCACATACAGGGACAGTGCCCGGGACAATGTTGCCAGTCACATACAGGGACAGTGCCCGGGACAATGTTGCCAGTCACATACAGGGACAGTGCCCGGGACAATGTTGCCAGTCACATACAGGGACAGTGCCAGGGACAATGCTGCCAGTCACTTACAGGGACAGTGCCAGGGACAATGCTACCAGTCACATACAGGGACAGTGCTGCCAGTCACATACAGGGACAGTGCCAGGGACAATGCTGCCAGTCACTTACACAGCCAGGGACAATGCTGCCAGTCACATACAGGGACAGTGCCCAGGACAATGCTGCCAGTCACATACAGGGACAGTGCCAGGGACAATGCTGCCAGTCACATACAGGGACAGTGCCCGGGACAATGTTGCCAGTCACATACAGGGACAGTGCCCGGGACAATGTTGCCAGTCACATACAGGGACAGTGCCCGGGACAATGTTGCCAGTCACATACAGGGACAGTGCCCGGGACAATGTTGCCAGTCACATACAGGGACAGTGCCCGGGACAATGTTGCCAGTCACATACAGGGACAGTGCCAGGGACAATGCTGCCAGTCACATACAGGGACAGTGCCAGGGACAATGCTGCCAGTCACATACAGGGACAGTGCCCGGGACAATGCTGCCAGTCACATACAGGGACAGTGCCAGGGACAATGCTGCCAGTCACTTACACAGAGACAGTGCCAGGGACAATGCTGCCAGTCACATACAGGGACAGTGCCAGGGACAATGCTGCCAGTCACATAGAGGGACAGTGCCAGGGACAATGCTGCCAGTCACATACAGGGACAGTGCCCGGGACAATGCTGCCAGTCACATACAGGGACAGTGCCTGGGACAATGCTGCACGTCACAAACAGGGACAGTGCCAGGGACAATGCTGCCAGTCATATACAGGGACAGTGCCAGGGACAATGCTGCACGTCACAAACAGGGACAGTGCCAGGGACGATGCTGCCAGTCACATACAGGGACAGTGCCAAGGGCGAGCGATTGCTAGTGGAAAAGAGAGCTAAGACCACCACAGTGACTGACAGGCACAACATAGTACTCACGTTATATGCTCTATAGTGACCTCCTCCACCACACAGGAAGCACTCTGCAGCCAGCCAATACAATACGGCAGGAAGTACAATACAGGAAGCACTATATATCCAGGCTGTGGAGCTCTAGGGCAGCTTAAAAATACTGCATCTGCGCATGTGCTAAGAAATGTCACGTGATGCAGTATAATTCTAGCCGATGTTGATACTGAGCATGCGCGGCAGCGTAATCCTTAGGGCAGCGCAATCAGACAACACGTTTGTGATTTCATGGGGGCAGCCATCTTTCTGGGAGACTTCAAATCAGAAGGAACCCCATTGGTCTGCTAAGGACCAATGGGGCTCCTTGGAGCCCAAATACAAAGATGCTTAGAGAGCTCTGAGCTATATAGCTCAGAGCTCTGTCGGGTCCGTGCAGGACGCTAAGTTCCGCCGGCTCCCGCTGCCCTCCCCGCCTCTCCCACATGTCACCCACATGTCACCCACATGTGGGTGACAGATGTGGGCGGGGTGGACGGCGGGAGCCGGCGGGGACTTAGCGTGTGTATGCGGCGGCTGAGCGGCGAGTGACGTCGGGTGCGGCGTAGTTACAATGTAACAAAGTTGTTACATTGTAACTGATAGAACATTTCCGAGGCTATTGCGAGGGATCATTTATTTAAAGGGACAGGTAAGTATTAATGGTTAATTAAGAATATTAAAGGACTTTTTTCGTGGTTATGTTTTTTGTTCAATTAAAATACTTTTTCTAAGTGTTTGTGTGTTTATTTACTTTTAACTCTTAAAGGAAATGGGTAAGAGGTACAAGTACCCCTATACTCATTTCTCCTGGGAGGGGGGGTGGGCATCTGGGGGACCCCTTTTTAAAGGGGACTCCCAGATGCCACCATGAACCCCCCCCAGGAAATCGCGGCCTCCACCGGAGGTGGAGAAGAGCCCCTTGTCCTTGGATTGAACAAGGGCTCGGAGGGGGAGGGGAAAGCTTGGCTGCCCCTCCCCTTCCGAGACCCCCCAATCCATGGACCATGCGGGCTGGTATAGTCAGGGTGCGGAGCCCCACGCGGCCGGTGCTCCGCATTCTGGCTATCCCAGCCTGCATGGGGGACAAGGGGTTAAAGAAGTCTGGGAGGGGGATCCATTTTTTATATTTCCCACACTCAGAACAAAGTAAGTAAAACTCTTCCCACTTGGGGGAATCTATGAAAATAATACACTATTGTTACCTGTGCAAAAAAAATGATATTTTCCGCATTTAAAAGACATTTTTGCCCTTGAAACTTAAAAATCGATTTTCTCAAAAACTATAAGGTCTTTTTGAAAAAAATTGTTTTCCTCTTATTCCCACTGATCCCCTTAATATACCCTGGGAATTTGGTGTTCCTAAATTTTAAGCAGGCTTTGCTATTAACCGTTAAAGTCGGCGGGTTTTTAAATGTATATATTTTTCCTTTGAAACTTTAACATCGATTTTCTCAAAAACTATAAGGTCTTTTTGAAAAAAAAAAATTTTTGTAACCAGATGTAACCAGAATAGGTTGCAAGGTGTATAGATGTCCTCAGAATAGGTGGCCAGATGTATAGATGTCCCCAGAATAGGTAGCCAGGTCTATAGGTGTCCCCAGTATAGCCAGGTGTATAGGTGTCCCCAGTATATGTAGGCAGGTGTATATGTGTCCACAGTATATGTAGCCAGGTGTATAGTGGCCCCAGTATATGTAGCCAGGTGTATAGTGGCCCCAGTATATGTAGCCAGGTGTATAGTGGCCCCAGCATATGTAGCCAGGTGTATAGTGTCCCCAGTATATGTAGCCAGGTGTATAGTGGCCCCAGCATATGTAGCCAGGTGTATAGTGGCCCCAGTATATGTAGCCAGGTGTATAGTGGCCTCAGTATATGTAGCCAGGTGTATAGTGGCCCCAGCATATGTAGCCAGGTGTATAGTGGCCCCAGCATATGTAGCCAGGTGTATAGTGGCCCCAGTATATGTAGCCAGGTGTATAGTGGCCCCAGCATATGTAGCCAGGTGTCCCCACAGCTGGAGGGGAGCAGCGCAGTGGAGAGGAGCATTGGGCAGAGCAGCGGGGAAGGGCGGACGTTTCCACCCCCCCCCCCCCTTCCCTCACCTTGGGCTCCTCTTCCTGGCTCTCCCCTCCAGAACGGTTGCGGTGGTGGCTGGTAGTGGCAGCGGGCATCAGTGGGCGGGACTTACCTCCTCCTCATTCCGGCGAGTTGAAGCTGTGCCGCTGCTGTGGTCTTGACTAGACCAGACTAGCTGCACGCACAACGTCAACTCTCCGGAACAGGAGGAGGTAAATCCCGCCCACTGAGGCCCGCTGCCACTAACAGCCAAGGTGAGGGAAGGGGGGGGGGGAACTTCCGACCTTCCCCGCTGCTCTGCCCAGCGTCCAGTCTCCAATAAAAGTAAGTGGACGTCGTCCACCCGCGTTCACGCAGGACTCGACCCCTGATCCTGATCCAAAACCTCTTAATTATAGACTGCAAGATTTTTACCTGTCTCGAGGCATCCGGCAAATCGCCTGGCCACTCGCTGGCTGTGATAGGAGGGGCCTGGGGAGGAAGACCGGGAGGTGCTGGGTCCAGGGGCATCTCCTTCCTGCAGGTCCTGGGGCTGCGCAGACGGGGGGGGGGGGGGGGGGTCCTCCTGTCCTGTCGGCGGGCTGGGCCTTGCTGTGCAGGTGGTGGACGAGAAGCAGATCCAGCTGTAATAAACAATAATAAATAATATAATGAGAACAAAATATGTCATGAAATTGGTAAAAAGTATTAAGTTTTTACTCTAAGTAATTTTGTTTTTTTTCTTTAAAGTTATATTTTATTACCTTTTATTTCTTTATTGGACATGAAAGAATATGACTCTTAAATATAGTAAAATATAAATAGGATAGGCTATAAAGAGCGCTCTTGAACGTAGACTGGGCCCTGGGGCAATGGTTCATCTTTATTAGGAATAAGACCAGGGGCGTAACTAGAAATCACTGGGCCCCCCTGCGAATATTTGGATGGGGCCCCCCCATAGGTGCCAAATAATCGTAATGGGGCAGCGTTTCACTGTAAATTAATTGTAAAGTGGGCAGCATTTTACCAGACAATCGTAATGTGGGCCAGAAAATTGTAAAGTGGGCAGCATTTTACCAGACAATCGTAATGTGGGCCAGAAAATCGTAATGTGGGCAGAGTTCACCAGAAAATCGTAATGTGGGCACCAGTCACCAGAAAATAGTAACGTGAGCAGCAGTCACCAGAAAATTGTAACGTGGGCAGCATTCACCAGACAATCGTAATGTGGGCAGAGTTCACCAGAAAATCGTAATGTGGGCACCAGTCACCAGAAAATAGTAACGTGAGCAGCAGTCACCAGAAAATTGTAACGTGGGCAGCATTCACCAGACAATCGTAATGTGGGCAGCGTTCACCAGAATATCGTAATGTGGGACAGAAAATCGTAATGTGGGCAGAGTTCACCAGAAAATTGTAACATGGACAGCATTCACCAGACAATCGTAACTTGGGCAGTGTTCACCAGAAAATCGTAATGTGGGCCAGAAAATCGTAATGTGGGCAGCGTTCACCAGAAAATCGTAACGTGGACAGCATTCACCAGACAATCGTAACGTGGGCAGTGTTCACCAGAAAATCGTAATGTGGGCCAGAAAATCGCAATGTGGGCAGCAGTCACCAGAAAATCGCCATGTGGGCAGCAGTCACCAGAAAATTGCAATGTGGGCATCAGTCACCAGAAAATCCTAATGTGGGCAGCAGTCACCAGAATATCGTAATGTGGGCAGCAGTCACCAGAAAATCCTAATGTGGGCAGCAGTCACCAGAAAATCCTAATGTGGGCAGCAGTCAGTCACCAGAATGTCGTAATGTGGGCAGCAGACACCAGAAAGTCGTAATGTGGGCAGCAGACACCAGAAAATCCTAATGTGGGCAGCAGTCACCAGAAAATCGCAATGTGGGCAGCAGTCACCAGAAAATCGCAATGTGGGCAACAGTCACCAGAAAATCGCAATGTGGGCAACAGTCACCAGAAAATCCTAATGTGGGCAGCATACACCAGAAAATCGTAATGTGGGCAGCAGACACCAGAAAATCGTAATGTGGGCAGCAGACACCTGAAAATCGTAATGAGGGCAGCAGACACCTGAAAATCGCAATGTGGGCAGCAGTGACCAGAAAATCGCAATGTGGGCAGCAGTGACCAGAAAATCGTAATGTGGGCAGCAGACACCTGAAAATCGCAATGTGGGCAGCAGACACCTGAAAATCGCAATGTGGGCAGCAGACACCTGAAAATCGCAATGTGGGCAGCAGACACCTGAAAATCGTAATGTGGGCAGCAGACACCAGAAAATCGCAATGTGGGCAGCAGACACCAGAAAATCATAATGTGGGCAGCAGACACCTGAAAATCGTAATGTGGGCAGCAGACACCTGAAAATCGTAATGTGGGCAGCAGACACCTGAAAATCGTAATGTGGGCAGCAGACACCAGAAAATCGTAATGTGGGCAGCAGACACCAGAAAATCGTAATGTGGGCAGCAGTGACCAGAAAATCGCAATGTGGGCAGCAGACACCAGAAAATCGCAATGTGGGCAGCAGTGACCAGAAAATCGCAATGTGGGCAGCAGTGACCAGAAAATCGTAATGTGGGCAGCAGACACCTGAAAATCGCAATGTGGGCAGCAGACACCTGAAAATCGCAATGTGGGCAGCAGACACCTGAAAATCGCAATGTGGTGGGCAGCAGACACCTGAAAATCGTAATGTGGGCAGCAGACACCAGAAAATCGCAATGTGGGCAGCAGACACCAGAAAATCATAATGTGGGCAGCAGACACCTGAAAATCGTAATGTGGGCAGCAGACACCTGAAAATCGTAATGTGGGCGGCAGACACCTGAAAATCGTAATGTGGGCAGCAGACACCAGAAAATCGCAATGTGGGCAGCAGACACCTGAAAATCGTAATGTGGGCAGCAGACACCTGAAAATCGTAATGTGGGCAGCAGACACCAGAAAATCGTAATGTGGGCAGCAGACACCAGAAAATCGCAATGTGGGCAGCAGTGACCAGAAAATCGCAATGTGGGCAGCAGTGACCAGAAAATCGTAATGTGGGCAGCAGACACCAGAAAATCATAATGTGGGCAGCAGACACCTGAAAATCACAATGTAGGCAGCAGACACTAGAAAAAAAAATGCACCTGTGAAAAAAAAACAATTCACTTACCTGACAGAAGTCTTCTCCTCTCCCGGCATCTGGCTCGCAGCTCCCCGAGTCCTCCTGCAGCACATCTCCCGCGCTGACAGGCAGAGTGCAAGGCTACGGCAAGATGGCTGCCGAAGCCCTGTACTAGAGACACAAAGGGCTCGATTCACAAAGCGGTGCTAACCCAGTAAGAGACTTTAGGCATGATAACCATTGCACCACTCTGGTGAAAAGCCAGTTTAGGTGTGATAAGTTTAGGCATGATAAGTTTAGGTGTGATAAGTTTAGGCATGCTAAGTTTAGATAAGTTTAGATCGCTTGCAAAGTCCCGCATGCAAAGCAGCGCCATTAAACTTTATACGAAGTGCACCAGACTTTGCTAGCGTAAAACTTTTGATCAGCTGTGCACTGCGGTGCTAACGCAGTTGGCGCTTAAACTTATCACACCTAAACTTATCACACCTAAACTTATCATGCCTAAACTTATCACACCTAAACTTATCATGCCTAAACTGAGTTTAGGCATGATAAAGGGCTTTTCACCAGGGTGCTAACTGTTAGCACCGCTTTGTGAATCAGGCCCAAAGTCTCCAGTGTAGGGCTTCTTCGGCGGCCATCTTGCCGTAGCCCTGCTCTGCCTGCCGGAGACTATGCAGGCTGCTGAAGCGGGGCTGCGGGGAATGAACTGGCGCAGCGTCTATTAGACGCTGCGGCCAGTTGAGCACCTTGCTGGGGGGTCCAGAGCAGCGCTCCCCCCACGGACAGTGAGCGGGCCCCAGAGCAGCCCCGGGCGGCCGGGCCCCCCTGCGGCTGAGAGAGTCGCATCCCCGGTAGGTACGCCGGTGGTGACAGCCTTTCCTCCTCCTGGCCCCTGACTTGCTAGGGGCCCCCCTGCAACTGCAGGGGCTGCAGGGTCTATTCCTACGCCCCTGAATAAGACCCTCCACACCATTCTGGCTATCCCAGCCTGCATGGGGGACAAGCAGGGCCGGCCCGCCCATGAGGCGGGGTGAAACATTTGCCTCAGGCGGCACTTCTGGGGGGGCGGCACCCGCCCCGTGGGTGTGGGGGAGCCGCCCGAGCTGGAGGGGATAGCGGGCAGGACGGGGGTATTGGGCCTGGCGGCGGGGAGGGGGGTCAGTGGAGCGCACGCTTAACAAGGAAGAGGTGAGTGACCCCGCCCGTTGCCTCTTACAATTCAGCCAGCGACATAACTCCTTAAAGCAGGAGGGGAGCGGAGGATGTGGGACCCAGGCGAGGGAGGGGGGGGTCCGACCCCCCTCCCCGCCGCTAGGCCCAATACCCCCGTCCTGCCCGCTACCCCTCCAGCTCGGCGGCGGCGGCGCCCCCCCCCACGGGGGGAAGGGGGGGGGGCGGCAGCAATAATTTTTTTGCCTCAGGCGGCAAAAAGTCTAGGGCCGGCCGTGGGGACAAGGGGTTAAAGAAGTCTGGGAGGGGGATCCCATGTCGTTTTTTTTTTTATATTTCCCACACTCAGAACAAAGTAAGTAAAACTCTTCCCACTTGGGGGAATCTATGAAAATAATACACTATTGTTACCTGTGCAAAAAAAAACTGACATTTTCCGCATTTAAAAGACATTTTTGCCCTTGAAACTTAAAAATCGATTTTCTCAAAAACTATAAGGTCTTTTTGAAAAAAAAATGTTTCCTCTTATTCCTTCTGATCTCCTTAATATATTATACAAATTTGAGCCCTTAGCACTTATTAACCCTTAAAGTCGGCGGCTTTTTTATATTATACGGGAGCGTAATATTACGCGATTACGGCAGACTGTGTAATTTCAATAGGAGTTTACTGTCTTACGCGTCATTTGTTACGCGTAATAACGTAACCTACGGTCTACGCGTAATTAATTACGTGTAATACCGTAACCTTACACGTAATGCTTACGGTGCATTTGTAGTGAATTACGATGCGTAATTTCGGCCCAGCACTGGGCCAGATGTGTAGAGATGTAACCAGAATAGGTAGCAAGGTGTATAGATGTCCTCAGAATAGGTGGCCAGGTGTATAGATATTCCCAGAATAGGTGGCCAGGTGTATAGATATTCCCAGAATAGGTGGCCAGGTGTATAGATATTCCCAGAATAGGTGGCCAGGTGTATAGATATTCCCAGAATAGGTGGCCAGATGTATAGATATTCCCAGAATAGGTGGCCAGATGTATAGATGTCCCCAGAATAGGTAGCCAGGTGTATAGGTGTCCCAGTATAGCCAGATGTATAGATGTCCCCAGAATAGGTAGCCAGATGTATAGATGTCCCCAGAATAGGTAGCCAGATGTATAGATGTTCCCAGAATAGGTAGCCAGGTGTATAGGTGTCCCAGTATAGCCAGATGTATAGATGTCCCCAGAATAGGTAGCCAGGTGTATAGATGTCCCCAGAATAGGTAGCCAGGTGTATAGGTGTCCCAGTATAGCCAGGTGTATAGGTGTCCCCAGTATATGTAGCCAGGTGTATAGGTGTCCCCAGTATATGTAGCCAGGTGTATAGGTGTCCCCAGTATATGTAGCCAGGTGTATAGGTGTCCCCAGTATATGTAGCCAGGTGTATAGGTGTCCCCAGTATATGTAGCCAGGTGTATAGGTGTCCCCAGTATATGTAGCCAGGTGTATAGGTGTCCCCAGTATATGTAGCCAGGTGTATAGGTGTCCCCAGTATATGTAGCCAGGTGTATAGGTGTCCCCAGTATATGTAGCCAGGTGTATAGTGTCCCCAGTATATGTAGCCAGGTGTATAGTGTCCCCAGTATATGTAGCCAGGTGTATAGTGGCCCCAGTATATGTAGCCAGGTGTATAGTGGCCCCAGTATATGTAGCCAGGTGTATAGTGGCCCCAGTATATGTAGCCAGGTGTATAGTGTCCCCAGTATATGTAGCCAGGTGTATAGTGTCCCCAGTATATGTAGCCAGGTGTATAGTGTCCCCAGTATATGTAGCCAGGTGTATAGTGGCCCCAGTATATGTAGCCAGGTGTATAGTGGCCCCAGTATATGTAGCCAGGTGTATAGTGTCCCCAGTATATGTAGCCAGGTGTATAGTGTCCCCAGTATATGTAGCCAGGTGTATAGTGTCCCCAGTATATGTAGCCAGGTGTATAGTGTCCCCAGTATATGTAGCCAGGTGTATAGTGTCCCCAGTATATGTAGCCAGGTGTATAGTGGCCCCAGTATATGTAGCCAGGTGTATAGTGGCCCCAGTATATGTAGCCAGGTGTATAGTGGCCCCAGTATATGTAGCCAGGTGTATAGTGGCCCCAGTATATGTAGCCAGGTGTATAGTGGCCCCAGTATATGTAGCCAGGTGTATAGTGGCCCCAGTATATGTAGCCAGGTGTATAGTGGCCCCAGTATATGTAGCCAGGTGTATAGTGGCCCCAGTATATGTAGCCAGGTGTATAGTGGCCCCAGTATATGTAGCCAGGTGTATAGTGGCCCCAGTATATGTAGCCAGGTGTATAGTGGCCCCAGTATATGTAGCCAGGTGTATAGTGGCCCCAGTATATGTAGCCAGGTGTATAGTGGCCCCAGTATATGTAGCCAGGTGTATAGTGGCCCCAGTATATGTAGCCAGGTGTATAGTGGCCCCAGTATATGTAGCCAGGTGTATAGTGGCCCCAGTATATGTAGCCAGGTGTATAGTGGCCCCAGTATATGTAGCCAGGTGTATAGTGGCCCCAGTATATGTAGCCAGGTGTATAGTGGCCCCAGTATATGTAGCCAGGTGTATAGTGGCCCCAGTATATGTAGCCAGGTGTATAGTGGCCCCAGTATATGTAGCCAGGTGTATAGTGGCCCCAGTATATGTAGCCAGGTGTATAGTGGCCCCAGTATATGTAGCCAGGTGTATAGTGGCCCCAGTATATGTAGCCAGGTGTATAGTGGCCCCAGTATATGTAGCCAGGTGTATAGTGGCCCCAGTATATGTAGCCAGGTGTATAGTGGCCCCAGTATATGTAGCCAGGTGTATAGTGGCCCCAGTATATGTAGCCAGGTGTATAGTGGCCCCAGTATATGTAGCCAGGTGTATAGTGGCCCCAGTATATGTAGCCAGGTGTATAGTGGCCCCAGTATATGTAGCCAGGTGTATAGTGGCCCCAGTATATGTAGCCAGGTGTATAGTGGCCCCAGTATATGTAGCCAGGTGTATAGTGGCCCCAGTATATGTAGCCAGGTGTATAGTGGCCCCAGTATATGTAGCCAGGTGTATAGTGGCCCCAGTATATGTAGCCAGGTGTATAGTGGCCCCAGTATATGTAGCCAGGTGTATAGTGGCCCCAGTATATGTAGCCAGGTGTATAGTGGCCCCAGTATATGTAGCCAGGTGTATAGTGGCCCCAGTATATGTAGCCAGGTGTATAGTGGCCCCAGTATATGTAGCCAGGTGTATAGTGGCCCCAGTATATGTAGCCAGGTGTATAGTGGCCCCAGTATATGTAGCCAGGTGTATAGTGGCCCCAGTATATGTAGCCAGGTGTATAGTGGCCCCAGTATATGTAGCCAGGTGTATAGTGGCCCCAGTATATGTAGCCAGGTGTATAGTGGCCCCAGTATATGTAGCCAGGTGTATAGTGGCCCCAGTATATGTAGCCAGGTGTATAGTGGCCCCAGTATATGTAGCCAGGTGTATAGTGGCCCCAGTATATGTAGCCAGGTGTATAGTGGCCCCAGTATATGTAGCCAGGTGTATAGTGGCCCCAGTATATGTAGCCAGGTGTATAGTGGCCCCAGTATATGTAGCCAGGTGTATAGTGGCCCCAGTATATGTAGCCAGGTGTATAGTGGCCCCAGTATATGTAGCCAGGTGTATAGTGGCCCCAGTATATGTAGCCAGGTGTATAGTGGCCCCAGTATATGTAGCCAGGTGTATAGTGGCCCCAGTATATGTAGCCAGGTGTATAGTGGCCCCAGTATATGTAGCCAGGTGTATAGTGGCCCCAGTATATGTAGCCAGGTGTATAGTGGCCCCAGTATATGTAGCCAGGTGTATAGTGGCCCCAGCATATGTAGCCAGGTGTATAGTGGCCCCAGCATATGTAGCCAGGTGTATAGTGGCCCCAGCATATGTAGCCAGGTGTCCCCACAGCTGGAGGGGAGCAGCGCAGTGGAGAGGAGCATTGGGCAGAGCAGCGGGGAAGGGCGGACGTTTCCACCCCCCCTCCCCTCACCTTGGGCTCCTCTTCCTGGCTCTCCCCTCCAGAACGATTGCAGTGGTGGCTGGTAATGGCAGCGGGCATCAGTGGGCGGGACTTACCTCCTCCTCATTCCGGCGAGTTGAAGCTGTGCCGCTGCTGTGGTCTTGACTAGACCAGACTAGCTGCACGCACAACGTCAACTCTCCGGAACAGGAGGAGGTAAATCCCGCCCACTGAGGCCCGCTGCCACTAACAGCCAAGGTGAGGGAAGGAGGGGAAACGTCCGACCTTCCCCGCTGCTCTGCCCAATGCTCCACTCCACTGCGCTGCTCCCCTCCAGGGTGCAAGGATGGACGACGTCCAGTCTCCAATAAAAGTAAGTGGACGTCGTCCACCCGCGTTCACGCAGGACTCGACCCCTGATCCTGATCCAAAACCTCTTAATTATAGACTGCAAGATTTTTACCTGTTTGGAGGCATCCGGCAAATCGCCTGGCCACTCGCTGGCTGCGATAGGAGGGGCCTGGGGAGGAAGACCGAGAGGTGCAGGTCCTGGGGGTGCGCAGACGGGGGGGGGGGGGGGGTCCTCCTGGCCTGTCAGCGGGCTGGGCCTTGCTGTGCAGGTTGTGGACGAGAAGCAGATCCAGCTGTAATAAACAATAATAAATAATATAATGAGAACAAAATATGTCATGAAATTGGTAAAAAGTATTACGTTTTTACTGAAAGTAATTTTTTTTTTCTTTAAAGTTATATTCAAATACCTTTTATTTCTTTATTGGACATGAAAGCATATGACTCTTAAATATAGTAAAATATAAATAGGATAGGCTATAAAGAGCGCTCTTGAACGTAGACTGGGCCCTGGGGCAATGGTTCATCTTTATTAGGAATAAGACCCTCCACACACAGCAAATATATCAAAGGAGTGGTTTTGAAACAAGTCTGTGTATGCCCTTGAGAGGCCAAGCATGAACATAGGCATCAATCAAATGTAATAACTCTGGAGAGATCTTAAAATGGCTGTGCACCAGAGCTGGATCATCCACAAGGCAAACCTTGGCAGTTGCCAAGGGCATGGAGAGTACCAAGTGATCATCAGTGGTTATCAAAAACTAACACTCAGCAAATACTGCACAAATATCATCACTATGCCCACACAGGAGCACAAAAAATAGTTTAGGTAACCCATTTTGGAATAAATCCGTCAAAAAAAAAAAAAAAGAAAAAAGCTGTGAATATTGAACGGATACTTTTACTGTATATACTACACAACTCTATTTTAATATTCACTGCACATGGTATTTTTATAGGATAATTAGATACAGTATAAAGACCCCAAGATACACATACATAAACTAGTAGTTTGCTGACTTACATGACAGGGCTTCCTGAATGCTCTTGACGAGCTCTTTGTCCCTCCTCTTCAGGTCGCTCCACATCATCTGGACCTGCTTCACCTTCAAGTTCCTGTTGAAGTCTTTCCTCAACAGGAACTGGACCTTCCGCACCACCCGCTTCTTTGCCTCGCCCACCGACAGGTCATAGCGGCCTTTTGTAAATTCCTGCAAAAAATGTTTACAGTATTCATGACCATTGTATGGATTAATTATTAATTAGGATTAACTTTACTTTAATCATGTTTCAACATTATAAAAATTATATGACAGTGTCAAATATTTTTTGGAACCAACTATGACTGCGGGCAGATACTTAGGGAATAAGGATGACTACAAGAAGATATAAGTGGCCACCTATAACTTCTGACAGATATTGCTTGCCATCTATAATTACATAAAGTGAAAGATGTTGTGGCCCACCTATGGCTAGTGCCAGATATTGGGAGCCACCTATGATGACTATCACAGATATTGTTAGCCAGCTATGAATACTGCTGACTGATATTTTGAGACACTGGAATCAACATATGACTGCCTATGAAAACCATCTGCTCCCCAACTCTATCATCCTCTATAATCACCCAATGGTCACCTGTCAATCACCTGTCAATCACCCATTAATCACCCATCAATCACCACCTCTCTTGCCCTCAGACCCACCGTCAGATCACCACCAAACTGCATTGTTTACATCTGTTCTCCCCTCTAAATCACCCACTGATCACCCATCAATCACCCCTGTCACCAACTGTCACTGCTACCCATCAGATCAAACCCTAATGTGCCCCTTGGGCAACCAATTACCCGCCCACACCCTCAGCCCCCCCCCCCTTGTATACTGTATACATCTAGTCTCCCCTGTCAATCACCCGTCAATCATCCCCTGTCACTGCCACCCATCCAACCCTAACCTGCCTCTTGCGAGCATCGGATCACACCCCCACCATCAGATCGCCCGCAGACTCACGCTTTAGAGCCCCTAAAATGCCAGGGCAGTATAGGAACCCCACAAATGACCCCATTTTAGAAAGAAGAAACCCCAAGGTATTCCGTTAGGAGTATGGTGAGCTCATAGAAGATTTTATTTTTTGTCACGTTAGTGGAAAATGACACTTTGGGGGAAAAAAATATATATATTTCCGCTAACTTGTGACAAAAAATAAAATCTTCTATGAACTCACCATACTCCTAACAAAATACCTTGGGGTGTCTTCTTTCTAAAATGGGGTCATTTGTGGGCTTTCTATACTGCCCTGGCATTTTAGGGGCCCTAAAGCATGAGGAGTAGTCTAGAAACTAAATTCCTGAAAATGATCTGTGAAATCCTAAAGGTACTCAAAGGACGTTGGGCCCCTTAGCGCACCTAGGCTACAAAAAAGTGTCACACATGTGGTATCGCCATACTCAGGAGAAGTAGTATAATGTGTTTTGGGTTGTATTTTTACACATACCCATGCTGGGTGGGAGAAATCTCTCTGTAAATGGACAATTATGTTTAAAAAAAAATACAAAAAATCTCATTTACAAAGATATTTCTCCCACCCAGCATTGATATGTGTAAAAATACACCCCAAAACACATTATACTACTTCTCCTGAGTACGGCGATACCACATGTGACCCCTTTTAGCAGCCTAGGTGCGCTAAGGGGCCCAACGTCCTATGAGCACCTTTAGGCTTTACAGGGGTGCTTACAATTTAGCACTTCCCAAAATGCCAGGACAGTAAATACACCCCACAAATGTCCCCATTTTGGAAAGTAGACACCCCAAGGTATTCAGAGAGGGGCATGGTGAGTCCGTGGCAGATTTATTTTATTTTTTTGTCACAAGTTAGCAGAAATGGAAACTTTTTTTTTTGTGTTTTTTTTTTGTCACAAAGTGTCATTTTCCGCTAACTTGTGACAAAAAATAAAATCTTCTATGAACTCACCATGCCTCTTAGTGAATACTTTGGGATGTCTTCTTTCCAAAATGGGGTCATTTGGGGGGTATTTATACTATCCTGGAATTTTAGCACCTCATAAACCCTGACAGGTGCTCAGAAAAGTCAGAGATGCTTCAAAATGGGAAATTTCACTTTTGGCACCATACTTTGTAAACGCTATAACTTTTCCAAAAACCAGTAAATATACACTTATTGGATTTTTTTTTTATCAAAGACATGTAGCAGAATAAATTTGGACAAAAATGTATATAGAAATTTTACTTTATTCGAAAAATGTCAGCACAGAAAGTTAAAAAAATCATTTTGACAAAATTCATGTCTTTTTTGATGAATATAATAAAAACTAAAAATCACAGCAGAAATCAAATTGCACCAAAAGAAAGCTGTATTAGTGACAAGAAAAGGAGGTAAAATTCATTTAGATGGTAGGTTTTGTGACCGAGCAATAAACCGTGAAAGCTGCAGTGGTCTGAATGGAAAAAAAGGCTCTGGTCCTTAAAGAGACTCTGTAACATCAAAAAGATCCCCTGGGGGTACTCATCTCGGGTGGGGGAAGCCTCGGGATCCTAATGAGGCTTCCCATGCCGTCCTCTGTCCCACGGGGGTCTCGCTGCAGCCCTCCGAACAGCCGGCGACAGACCCGACTGTCAATTCAATATTTACCTTTGCAGGCTCCAGCGGGGGCGCTGTGGCTGCTTTCGGCTCGGAACTAGACAGAAATACCCGATCTCCAGCGGGTCCGCTCTACTGCGCAGGCGACAGAGACTTGCGGCTGCGCAGTAGAGCAGACCCGACGGCGATCGGGTATTTCCGCCTACTTCGGAGCCGACAGCCACCAAAGCGCCTGCGCAGGAGCCGGGAAGGTAAATATTTACGTCACCGCTGTACAGAGGGCTGCAGCGAGACCCCTGAGGGTCGGAGGACGGTGTGGGAAGCCTCATTAGGATCCTGAGGCTTCCCCCACTCGAGGCGAGTACCCCCCAGGGGACATTTTGATGTTACAGTTCCTCTTTAAGGGGTATAAAGACTGTGGTCCTCAAGGGGTTAAGCCGGAAAAAAAGTTTTCCCTCGCCGTGTCCCTCCGATCCTCCCGTCCCCGCCGGCGGCTACTTCCGGTTTAACCGTCACCGTCCGTCAGGCAGGAAACGCAAGTGATTCTTCGCGTTCCCAGCCACAATATCGCCCCCTATGCTGCTATTGCATTTTTGGTCCAGAAAAAAAAAACACTACCCAATCAGAACACTAATCACTAATCGCAAAATGCTATAGATGCTAGGAACTCCCATACAAAAACCGCAAACCGCGCAAAAAACGCTAACGCGAACCGCTAAAGAACCGCTTGCAAAATGCTCAAAAAACGTCCATTTAGCAAAATACAGTGTGAATGTGTCTACTATTAAAGGGACTCCGAGCACACAGCCGCGACACTCAGACGAGTGTCGGCCCGACACTTCCTGGTATTCATCATACGTCATTACGCCGGCCGATACGTGTCATGACGGCGGCCGGCGTGACAGTCCTGCGCATGCACAGTAAACCAGCATATGCGCAGGACTGTCACGCCGACCGCCGTCATGACGCGTAGCTCGGAGTCCCTTTAACAGTAGTGGTACAAGCAAAGTTACAGTGACAAATAAAATAAAAAAAACTTTCAAACACCTATGAAACACTTTTTAATATCAAATATAAATAAATGCACAGAAACAGTACCAAAAATATATGCATTTGGTTCAATAGATCGCTTACCTCAATCACCATCTTCTTGGGAGGCATGGTGGAATCTGGAATATGCACTCTCAGGCAGAAAAAGTGTCTCTCTCTACACTCTCCAGGTCTCTTCCACCCGTCTGCCTGTTTATTTGAACTTCCTGTTGTTCTGTACGCATTAGCCAATCACAGGCTTTGAGGCTGAGCGTGCTCGGAATGCGTGCGCACGCGTACATTTTGACGCTTGCGTAGCATATGTATGCAATAGCTGTCACTCAAAAAGCGCTGCCTACTGTGTACATGTCAGCCTTGCATGCGTCAAAACGTACGCGTTGTGCGTTTTGACGCAAGCTGCTATGTAAGTAGTAGGCGGCGCTTTGTGAGTGACAGCTATTGCGTAGATATGCTCCGCATGCGTCAAAACGTACGCGTGGATGTTACGGCACCAAGCGTAATATCGTAACGTAAGCAATTGAATTACGGTATCCTTACGCGTAACTGCGTAACGTTAACGCGTAATTACAGTGCTGACCCGTAGATAATTTCCTACGCCGTAACCGTAATTCCGTATTGTGTAATAGCGTAAAATTACGCGTAACGACCCGTAAGCGTAGATTTTTTCATTACGACCAGCACGGATATGGACCAATCAGCACTCACCAGCCTAGGAGGACCTGATGGGGAACCACAGCTTAGTCGTATCGCTCCTCCCAATCTCCCAGAGGGCAATGGAAGATGCGAGCCGCCGGAAACCGGAAAAAGGAAACAAAAAAACAGAACTTGAGCGTCATGACGGCAGACGCTTCCATGCGTAAAACCATCCTGATGATGTGTAAAAATGTACGCGTAAATCAATGCGGAAAAATGCACGCAGAAAACCGATATGGAACCGTACATCTGCTCTCAAGTATGAGAACAAAACGCATAAACACGCAAACCGACACATACAGATGCAATAACATGATAATAAAATACTAATAAAGACAAAAACATTAAACAAAAAATAGAAAAAAGGCAGAAATGCTGTGGTATAGTAGAGCTGAGGGTCCATAATAGGTAAAAGACCTCTGAAAATAATTCAACATGGTACCAGATGTACAAAGTACTATAGCAATAAAGAGAATCACATCAGAAAACAGCAACTCCCAGTGTACTAATAGTGTAACCCAGTAGGCAGTGGCGGACACAGCCAGCAGTGGGCCCCTGTGCAAAATTGTAATTGTGGGCCCCCTATGCGCGCCGCGGCAAAATATGGGCGTGGCTACATTCGCGCGCCGCCGCGGCAAAAAATAGTGGATAGAACCTGCAAAAAATGGGCGTGGCAATGACCGGATGAGGGCGGAGCTAACTGTAACTTAAAGCGAACCCGGGGTGAGGGTTTATTTCCTTTTAAACAATACTAGTTGCCTGGCGGCCCTGCTGATCTATTTGGCTGCAGTAATAAACTGAATTACACCAGCAACAAGCATGCAGCTAATCTTCTCAGTTCTGACAATATTGTCAGAAACCCCTGACCTGCTGCATGCTTGTTCAGGGTCTATGGTTGAAAGAATAAGAGGCAGAGGACCAGCACGGCAGCCAGGCAACTGGTATTGCTTAAAAGGAGAGAAATATGGCAGCCTCAATATTATTCTCACCTCAGGTTCCCCTGAAAAGTGCAACGCAAAGACAGTGGGCCCAAGTTTTGGTGACCCTTTCCCCAGAAAATTCACATAATTGTGCAGGTTTTCTCACACATATATGCCCAGAAAATACGTGCAATCATGTCGGCAGATATGCCCAGAAAATACGTGCAATCATGTCGGCAGATATGCCCAGAAAATACGTGCAATCAAGTCGGCAGATATGCCCAGAAAATACGTGCAATCAAGTCGGCAGATATGCCCAGAAAATACGTGCAAACAAGTCGAGAGATATGCCCAGAAAATACGTGCAATCAAGTCGGCAGATATGCCCAGAAAATACGTGCAAACAAGTCGAGAGATATGCCCAGAAAATACGTGCAATCAAGTCGGCAGATATGCCCAGAAAATACGTGCAAACAAGTCGGCAGATATGCCCAGAAAATACGTGCAATCATGTCGGCAGATATGCCCAGAAAATACGTGCAAACAAGTCGGCAGATATGCCCAGAAAATACGTGCAATCATGTCGGCAGATATGCCCAGAAAATACATGCAATCATGTGGCAGACCTGCCCAGAACATACACCTGCTAATATAAATAAAACAAAAACATTTACTCACCTGCAGCAGCAGACCTCCTGTCCCAGCCTCCATCCGGCGCGCAGCTCCCATGGGTGGTTGGGTGGATAGGTAGCCTAGTGGGTGGGTGGGTGGGTTGGTAGCCTGGTAGGTGGGTGGGTAGGTAGCCTGGTGGGTAGGTAGCCTGGTGGGTAGGTGGGTAGGTAGCCTGGTGGGTGGGTAACTAGCCCGGTAGGTAGGTAGGTAGCCCGGTGGGTGGGTAGGTAGGTAGCCTGGTGGGTGGGTGGGTAGGTAGGTAGCCTGGTGGGTGGGTTGGTAACTAGCCGGGTAGGTAGCCGGGTGGGTGGTTAGGTAGGTAGCCTGGTGGGTGGGTAGGTAGGTAGCCTGGTGGGTGGGTTGGTAACTAGCCCGGTAGGTAGCCGGGTGGGTGGTTAGGTAGGTAGCCGGGTGGGTGGTTAGGTAGGTAGCCGGGTGGGTGGTTAGGTAGGTAGCCGGGTGGGTGGTTAGGTAGGTGGCCGGGTGGGTGGTTAGGTAGGTGGCCGGGTGGGTGCGTGGGTAGCCGGGTGGGTAGGTAGCCTGGTGGGTGGGTTGGTAACTAGCCCGGTAGGTAGCCGGGTGGGTGGTTAGGTAGGTAGCCGGGTGGGTGGTTAGGTAGGTAGCCGGGTGGGTAGGTAGGTAGGAAGCCTGGTGGGTGGGTAGCCGGGTGGGTGGGTAGGTAGGTAGCCGGGTGGGTGGTTAGGTAGGTAGTCGGGTGGGTAGGTAGGAAGCCTGGTGGGTGGGTAGGTAGCCGGGTGGGTAGGTAGGAAGCCTGGTGGGTGGGTAGGTAGCCGGGTGGGTAGGTAGGTAGCCTGGTGGGTGGGTAGGTAGCCTGGTGGGTGGGTTGGTAACTAGCCCGGTAGGTAGCCGGGTGGGTGGTTAGATAGGTAGCCGGGTGGGTGGTTAGGTAGGTAGCCTGGTGGGTGCGTGGGTAGCCTGGTGGGTGGGTTGGTAACTAGCCCGGTAGGTAGCCGGGTGGGTGGTTAGGTAGGTAGCCGGGTGGGTGGTTAGGTAGGTAGCCGGGTGGGTAGGTAGGTAGGAAGCCTGGTGGGTGGGTAGCCGGGTGGGTGGGTAGGTAGGTAGCCGGGTGGGTGGTTAGGTAGGTAGCCGGGTGGGTAGGTAGGAAGCCTGGTGGGTGGGTAGGTAGCCGGGTGGGTAGGTAGGTAGCCGGGTGGGTAGGTAGGAAGCCTGGTGGGTGGGTAGGTAGCCTGGTGGGTGGGTAGGTAGGTAGCCTGGTGGGTGGGTAGGTAACTAGCCCGGTAGGTAGCCGGGTGGGTGGTTAGGTAGGTAGCCGGGTGGGTGGTTAGGTAGGTAGCCGGGTGGGTGGTTAGGTAGGTAGCCTGGTGGGTGGGTGGGTAGCCGGGTGGGTGGGTAGGTAGCCTGGTGGGTGGGTTGGTAACTAGCCCGGTAGGTAGCCGGGTGGGTGGTTAGGTAGGTAGCCGGGTGGGTGGTTAGGTAGGTAGCCGGGTGGGTGGTTAGGTAGGTAGCCGGGTGGGTAGGTAGCCGGGTGGGTAGGTGGGTAGGTAGCCGGGTGGGTGGTTAGGTAGTTGGGTGGATGGTTAGGTAGGAAGCCTGGTGGGTAGGAAGCCTGGTGGGTGGGTAGGTAGCCGAGTGGGTAGGTAGGTAGGAAGCCTGGTGGGTGGTTAGGTAGTCGGGTGGGTAGGTAGGAAGCCTGGTGGGTGGGTAGGTAGGTAGCCGGGTGGGTAGGTGGTTAGGTAGCCGGGTGGGTAGCTATCCGGGTGGGGGGCCCGACTCCTATCCTCCCTCTCTCCCTCACCTCGGGGGGCCCCCTCCTGATATGCGCGGCGGGAGAGTGAGCGGCAAATGCAGGAAGTCTTCAGGGCTCTCCAGGCATCCGCGAGCCCTGAAGACTTCCTGCATTTGCCGCTCGCTCGCTCTCCCGCCGCGCATATCGGGAGGGGGGCCCCCCGAGGTGAGGGAGGGAGGGAGGATAGGAGTTGGGGGGCCCCCCGGGGGAATAAAATAATAAAAAAAAAATATATAAAAAAAAAAAAAACTTAATGGGCCCCTGAAGAAAACGGAACTTCAGGGGCCCTCGTGCGGCGGCACGGCCTGCACGGCCGTATGTCCGCCACTGCCAGTAGGGGAAACACACACACCTGGACCCAGCAGTCAACACACTGTCAACACAGTATGACTAACCGCACACATATAAGCAGAGGCACAATATACACACAAATTCTATCCAATTTAAATGCAAAAGGATAAGTCATAATCATGAGTCCACCCCCTCCCAAGGTACCCAGTCTCCTGATCCAACCCGCCTTCCGCATAAGTAATTCCCCTTCCCTATCACTCCTAAGATGGAGCAGGAACCACATCTATAACCTGTACCTGGAGCTGTGGTATAGAGTGGCGGAATTGAGTAAAGTGGGCCGAGACAGATTGAGTCATATTCCCGGCCCTGATAGCCGATTTATGCGAGGAGATACGTTCACGCAAACGCTGGGTGGTCTCTCCCACATATAACAGCCCACATGGGCATTTTAATAAACTAGATATGAAGAATCACATGTATAAAGACTATGTATGCTGAACTTGGTACCTTTTTAGACGGATGCCTGAACTTATCCCCCTTAAAAATCAGGCTGCACATGTGACATCCTAGTAGAGATGTCGCGAACCTCCGATTTTCGGTTCGCGAACCAAGTTCACGAACTTCCGCGGAAGGTTCGGTTCGCGGAAAAGTTCGCGAACCGCAATAGACTTCAATGGGGAGGCGAACTTTGAAAAATAGAAAAAATTATGCTGGCCACAAAAGTGATGGAAAAGATGTTTCAAGGGGTCTAAACCTGGAAGGGGGCATGGCGGAGTGGGATACATGCCCAAAGTCCCGGGGAAAAATCTGGATGTGACGTAAAGCAGCGTTTTAAGGGCAGAAATCACATTGAATGCTAAATTGCAGGCCTAACGTGCTTTCAAACATCTTGCATGTGTATACATCAATCAGGGAGTGTAATTAGAGTACTGCTTCACACTGACACACCAAACTCACTGTGTAACGCACTGCAAACAGCTGTTTGTGTAGTGACGGCCATGCTGGACTACTGCGCAACATGGCGAGATTGCTCTTCCTCACTCAGTGATGTCAGGTAATGTGTGACTTCCTTCTCAACTTTCCATGGCATTGTTAAAAAGCTTACGTTTTGTTTTTAAATTATATTTTCTACTTGCTGTGTACTTGTTCAGTACCGCTACAATGAGAATCCTGTGGAGGCGGGCAAGTCTGCCATTATTACCCCGGGTAATGGCCGGGGAATGAGGGGTTTGAATCCGGTGTGGAGCCTGAGCAACGGCTACCACTACACTTCCAAAGAGGGCAGCGGGCAGGCATGCACGCCCGCCCGCCCCGAGGTAGTGACCAAAAATAACAATACAGGAGGAGGACTTTCGAGGCCCTGCTGTGTATTTGAAATGAATGTACTTTAAATCCTTTAACGAGAACCAGTTATGGCGGGCAAAGATGACACCACATTCCTTTCACGAGAATCATATGGAGGCGGGCAAGTCTGCCATTTGTGACCCCGGGTAACGGCCGGGGAATGAGGGATGGAATCCGGTGTGGAGCCTGAGAAACGGCTACCACTACACATCCAAGGAGGGCAGCGGGCAGGCATGCACGCCCGCCCCGAGGTAGTGACCAAAAATAACAATACAGGAGGCGGACTTTCGAGGCCCTGCTGTGTATTTGAAATGAATTCACTTTAAATCCTGCCCTCCATAACGGGAATCCGTTATGGAGGGCAAGTCTGCCATTGTCACCGCGGGGAATGAAGGTTGGATTCCGGCCCGAAGTGGGAGCCTGCTGAGACCCATGCTGTAGCTGCCCTGACCGTGCTTTGCAGACCAGGCATCTGTGGTCAGATGGACCCTTGAGCCAGCGGAAGACAAACCCAAGTCGAAAGCATTTGCCAAGAATGTTTTACGGAGGGCAAGTTTTTTTGCCCTTTTTTTTAAGTTTTTTGAAAATGATAGATGGTTGTATTTTTAAATTGTTTGAAAGTTTAGATGGTTGTATTTTTAAATTGTTTGAAAGTTTAGATGGTTGTATTTTTAAATTGTTTAAAAGTGTATCCATTCTTCCTCCCCCCAGCCACGAACAATACCATGGGAACGTGGAGCAGCAGAAGCCCCCTGTGACGGCTGCCGCGGTTGTTCTCCGCGGCTTATCTTTTGAGGGGTGCTGCTTTTCCTCAGGTGTTCTTGCCATAGCTGTTTGTGCCTTCTCTCCAGGTGCCTTCATCGTGACAGTTGTCCTTTCCACGGCTCAATTTTTGCTGGCAGAGACAACAGATGGCTTTGTTCCGATCTGAGACACACACGTTAAAAAATTTCCAAACCGCTGAGCCCCCCTGGGCTGATGGCGCTACGGTGGCATCAGCAGCTGACGTTGAAGGGCATGTTGGCTGTCTGGCCATAGCTGGCGATACATGGCGCCGGACACTGCCCCCAGCTGTTTCTGAGGACGAGCTCTCTCTGCTTCTATCATGGAGTCGTCTCCTCCTAGTCCTCTCTGAATCCTCCTCTGAACTGTCCCCCTGGTCATCTCCTCTACCGGGAACATATGTGGTATCCGTATAATCGTCATCATAATCCTCCTGGCCAGCTGCGCTTTCCTCAGAAACCTCCTCAACTGCACCAACTTCAGGTGGTCCATCATCCACATCCACACACGTTACGTCCATACTATCGCCACCTAACTCAGACGTAGGAGGTGGTGTACCTGCGCCTTCTCCTTGTTGTTGCAGTAGTGGCTGTGAATCGGTGAATTCACCACCACCACCACCACCACCACCACCAAATAACTCCTGCGAAGTGTCAAATGCAGCGGATGTGGTGCTTGTTGTAGCGCTGGTGGCTGCGGGAGATGAGGTGTTCTGTGTTAAATACTCAATCACCTCCTCACGATTTTGGGAAGAGATGGCACGTGCCTTCTTCTGAGCACTGTATTTTGGGGCATGTCCGCACGAAATCACAGCAACACCACCTCACACAGACCTGCCGGTGCCTGGTGGCCTTCCTCTGGGTCTGCCTCTACCTCTTCCTCTACCTGGTTTGTCCATTTTGTCCATCTCGGGGGGATGCTAGGTATATGCAGTGAGCTGGGTTTACTCAACACAACAGGTAGTAGGTATATGTAGTGAGCTGGGTTCACTCAACACAACAGGTAGTTATGTGCAGTGATGAGGTGGGTTAAGTAAACACAACAGGTAGTAGTAGGATGCAGTGAGCTGGGTTCACTCAACACAAAGCTAGGTATATGCAGTGATGAGGTGGGTTAAGTAAACACAACAGGTAGTAGGTATATGCAGTGAGCTGGGTTCACTCAACACAACAGGTAGTAGGTATATGCAGTGAGCTGGGTTCACTCAACACAACAGGTAGTAGGTATATGCAGTGAGCTGGGTTCACTCAACACAACAGGTAGTTATGTGCAGTGATGAGGTGGGTTAAGTAAACACAACAGGTAGTAGGTATATGCAGTGAGCTGGGTTCACTCAACACAACAGGTAGTAGGTATATGCAGTGAGCTGGGTTCACTCAACACAACAGGTAGTAGGTATATGCAGTGAGCTGGGTTCACTCAACACTACAGGTAGTAGGTATATGCAGTAAGCTGGGTTCACTCAACACAACAGGTAGTAGGTATATGCAGTGAGCTGGGTTCACTCAACACTACAGGTAGTTATGTGCAGTGATGAGGTGGGTTAAGTAAACACAACAGGTAGTAGGTATATGCAGTGAGCTGGGTTCACTTAACACAAAGCTAGGTATATGCAGTGATGAGGTGGGTTAAGTAAACACAACAGGTACTGGGTATATGCAGTACTGGGTAGTACAATGTGCAGCTCCCTGTCACACACACAGGTAGTCACTGAATGTGCTGGGCTGCTGGCAGTGGCACACACACACTATTAATTAGCAAGGCTGTGCATGCAACAAAAGTGTCGATTTGACACACAGCAAAAAAAAAAAAAAAAAAAAAGTACAGGATGAGCTCTGACAAGAGCTAGGGTGCTATAAAAGCAATAACAATCAGCCAGGAGCAAACTAAGCAGCCAAGAACCTAACTAATCTGTCCCTAGAAGAACAAGTCTGCAGCAGCTGTCCTTTTCCTCTCACTAGCAGGCACACGAGTGTAATGGCCGCCGGACCCTGCCTTATATAAGGGGGGGGGGGGGTGGGGCTCCAGGGCTTACTGTAGCCTGAATGGCTACAATGTGCCTGCTGACTGTGATGCAGAGGGTCAAAGTTGACCCTCAGTGCATTATGGGGCTAATCGAACTTCCGGAAAAGTTCACCTGGTGCAGGCGAACGCGAACCCCCAATGTTCGCCTGGAACCGTTCTCCGGCGAACCGTTCGCTACATCTCTACATCCTAGACAAGGGAAAGTACCCATCTTCATGGTGCTGCTGATCTTTACTCTTCATAGATTAGTACTGCAGTGCTAGTTGTTAGAGTAATACTGTCTGTGCAGGGGCGTAGCTAGAAATGACTGGGCCCCATAGCAAAACATTTTTATGCCCCCCCCACCAACCTTCCAACCCCACGAAACTCGGATCTCCCACCCAAACATTCCTCCAGGACCCTCCAATCCAACATTCCCACTCCCCTCTAAGTAATGTATAAGTAGCCAGGTCTATAGGTGTCCCCAGTTTAGGTAGTAGTCAGGGGCGTAACTAGAAAATCACTGGGCCCCTTGTGGCAACAGCAATTTAACCTAAATACTGTACAAACGTTTTAACTCATACATGAACATTATGGAAAATCCAAGTTGAAAATAAACTGTGAAGATAAACAATTTCATCCATCCTACTCCTAAAAAATAAATTCATTTTGTACAACCTCCCAGTTTTATTTTCTATTTTAAAAAGTTAAAAAAGTAGGTTTAATGCTATTGTCTCATATGATGATGATTCAGCTTTTCCCATAGTCTCGCAGTTAGCAATCATGTGACCCCCAACAAGACAAATTCAGCATAAATGAGGCCCCCAACATGACAAATTCAGCAATCATGAGGCCCCCAACAAGACACATTCAGCAGTCATAAATAGACAGCATTTCACATAAATAGGCAGAATGCCCCCTTAATATGGTAGACACCTCTCACCTGGCTTCTGAATTCTCCTGTACTGGCTGCTGTGCCTGGCAATACTGTTTTTGGCTGTATTGGGGATGATGTGTGGGCTGAAAGGCCTGGCAGTGATGCTGTGGCCTGGCCGGCGGTGATGCTGTGGCCGGGTTGGCTGGCGGTGATGCTGTGGCCGATGCTGTGGCTGGGTTGGCGGTGATGCTGTGGCCGGGTTGGCTGGCGGTGATGCTGAGCTGTGCTTGGCTGGTTGAAGTAAATGCTGGCCTGACTGGTGGTGATGCTGTGGACTTTTTGACAGTGATTCTGGGCTGGTTGGCTGGTGGTGATGCTAGGCTGGCTGGCCTGGATAGTTTAGGTAGTGACAGGTGCCCCCTAGTTAAGGTAGCGCCAGGAGTCCCCAAGTTTAGGTAGTGACAGGAGCCCCCCAGTTCAGGCAGTGACAGGAGCCCCCCCAGTTCAGGCAGTGACAGGAGCCCCCCCAGTTCAGGCAGTGACAGGAGCCCCCCCAGTTCAGGCAGTGACAGGTGACCCCCAGTGTAAGTAGTGACAGGTGACCCCCAGTTAGGAAGTGACTGACAGGGACCTTCAGGTTAGGTTGTAAGTGACAGGGACCCCCAGGTTAAGTTGTGACAGGCGCGCCCCCAGTCAAGTAGTGAGTGACAGGCGCACCCCCAGGTTAGGTTGTGAGTGACAGGGACCCCCAGGTTAGGCTCCCCCTCCCCCCGGGCCCGCTCAGGGCCATTTTTGAGGGCTGGAGGGGGTCGCAGCATGAGGGGAGAGCTTGGTGGCACGTCGGTCTCACCTCGGCGGCAGATACATACCTTCTGTGCGCTCCAGCCTCCACCAATGCGTCTCTCTAGCTTCTGACGCGACTTCCGGTATAAACAGGAAGTCGCGTCAGAAGCTAGAGAGACGCATCGGTGGAGGCTGGAGCGCATGGAAGGTATGTATCTGCCGCCGCTGCCCCGCCGCCTCCGCCTGCAAAAAATCTTTGTTTAATGCTGGAGGGGAGAGCGCAGAGGGGAAAGCCCGAGGTGAGACCGACGTGCCACCAAGCTCTCCCCTCATGCTGCGACCCCTCCAGCACCTAGCGGGGCATCCGTAGCAACGCTATGGTTGCTATCCCCATTGCTACGCCCTTGTGTCTGTGTTAGCTTACTACTACAGATTACTGCATTTCTGCTGTGCTGCTGACTCTGAGTGTCAGTGTGTGCGAGATAGACAGTTAGTGTACACACTGTGTTCTAGTCTGCTGTCCGTGCAGATTCATTAAAGTCCAACACCGATTTCAATAAAGTGCAAGTACCCCACATCCATCTGGCGACATCATCACACAAACTTGCACTATGTCTGCTCGCACTGGCAGCCGGGGGCAGGGCAGCAAGGCCAAGAAGAGAGGGAACATTGCTGGCACCATCACCGCCAGCAGTTCTGCCGTGCCAGTGTCCATTCCACCGCTAGCCACTGGCCATGGACGCACTGGGCGCCCAGCTGTTAGGGGGAGTCACTGATTGTTGTAGAGCTGGTGGTGGCCTGCTCATCCACCGAGAGCTCCACCCCCACCACCACTCCTGTTCGCAGGAGAAGCAGCAGCCACCCAGCAGTGCATGGGGACTTGTTGGCCATCATGTAGACCCCAGCGGACAGCCTACCCTCAGTCAGCATGCTCTATACTCCAGGCACCGCGACCGCAATCAGGGCTGTTACCAATGAGTTTGAGGAGGATATTCTGGGTGCAATGGGGTATGTGGAGGAGTCACAGATGGTGACGGTGATTGTTGGGGGGAGTCCGTGCCTGATGTGTCAGCAGAAGAGGAGTTTGGGGGTTAGCAACATCCCAGCAGTTGTTGGGGGGGGGGGGAAGTATGATGCTGATAATTATGATGAGATGAAGGACCAAGACTACCGTCCACGGAAGGGGGATGTGAGCTCTGAGTCTGAGGAGGAGGATGTGTCTGTGGGTCTGTCAGAGGATCAGCATTGCTGACATTGGCAGTGGGCATAGAATGCGGGACCTACAGCCTGCTGCATTATCTTCTGCCGCTACCACCAGCCGCACCACTCAACCCCAGGCCCCAATCACCACAGGCCCAACCACCGCAGGGAGAAAAAAAAAAAAAAAAAAAGCAGCTCATTCAGGGCATAAGGGCAAATTTTCTATCCCCAATCTGGCAGTTCTTTGATCTGCCCTCAGTGGACAGCCAGTTTGTACCTTGCAACATGTGCCAGATGAAGCTGAGCAGAGGTTGCAACCCCTCCGGGCACCTCCAGATTCAACCATCTGGCAAAAAAGCATTGTGTTGAGCATGAGTTAAAGAGGCTGAAGGAAGCTGGCGCTGGCAGTGTTCCGGCAAAAAGCACCACCAGAACCCCCTTTGCCACTCCTGCCGACACTGAGGCCTGTTCAGGCAGCCAGTCCTCAGCGGTCTCCTCTGCTCTCTTCTCCTCATCCTGTGCAAGCAAAAAACACCACCAGAACCTGCTGAACGAGTCATTTGTTAAGGCTCAGCCTCCTGGCAGCCGTCGCATCCGCCAGCTGAACGGCCTGCTTGCACGGGCCATGTCCTCCCAGCTCCTCCCATACTCCTTTGTGCAGGAGAGGAGTGACATGCGTGCATCGCCGGATTGGCCTATCCCCAGCTGGCACTACTTTTCCTGCACGGCCATTCCAACACTGCATCGCTTCACGATGGCCAATGTGGAACGTGGCCTAGACCATGTGTTGGGGGAGCGGGTCCATCTGCTCAGCAGAGCTCGAATATTCGAGTAGCTCGAATATTCGAGCTCTTTTTCAGCTATTCGAGCTCGGTATTCGAGCTCCGAATAGCTGGAGCTATTCGAATGGGCTATCCGAGTACACTCGAATAGCCCATTCACTATTCGAGCTATTCGAGTAACCCGGCGCTATTCGAGCTCGGTACCGAGCTCGAATAGCGTCATAGCCCAGATTGATGTCCTTAGAGCCAATCAGAGGGCTCCCAGGCCCTCTGACGGCAGCCAATCACAGAGGGGGACCCTGGCCAGCCCCTACCCTATAAATAGCGGCCGCCATGTTCCGTTTCTCCATGCTTGCCTGAGACTTGTACAGAGAGAGAGTTGCTCCTTTGTGCTTTGGCTTAGCAAGTGCTCTATTGTGATCATTTACCTAGCGTTTTTGCTCACCTACACCTGCCATATACACCTATATTGTTGTTAGTTAGATAGACATTGTATTTTAGTTAGTAGCTTGTGTGTTACATTAGAGACAGGCAGCTGCTGCAAGCTTACAGGTTTAGGCCTCAGGGGGGCCTTGCCTCTGTGGGCAGCTGTCCTCTGTTTATTTCTCTCATCTATACCAGTATTTCTGCTGTCCTTTACTAATAGTATTGTAGTTATACTGTACTAGGAGTAGGACACTCACTGACTGTCACTGTTTATAGGCTACTAGCTAGCTCCTGCGTGTGTGCACTCACTCACTGTCTGTGTGTACACACACTCTATTTCCTTCTGATTACTGATAGATTATTGTTAGTTAGTTGTACTTACTTACTACTTACTCTTACTGTACCCGTAGGGACACTCACTGTCACTGTTCATATAGGCTACTAGCTCCTGCGTGCGTGCACTCACTGTCTGAGTGTACACACACCCACACTCCATTTCCTTCTGATCGCTGATTGATTATCGTAATTAGTTGTACTTACTGTTACTACTTACTCTTACTGTACTAGGAGTCTAGGACACTCAGTCACTGTCCATAGGCTACTAGCTCCTGCGTGCGGTCACTCACTGTCTGAGTGTACACACACCACCCACACTCTATTTCCTTCTGATCGCTGATTGATTATTGTAATTAGTTAGTTCTACTTACTGTTACTACTTACTCTTACTGTACTAGGAGTCTAGGACACTCAGTCACTGTGTTCATAGGCTACTAGCTCCTGCGTGCGTGCACTCACTGTCTGAGTGTACACACACCCACACTCCATTTCCTTCTGATCGCTGATTGATTATTGTAATTAGTTAGTTCTACTTACTGTTACTACTTACTCTTACTGTACTAGGAGTCTAGGACACTCAGTCACTGTGTTCATAGGCTACTAGCTCCTGCGTGCGTGCACTCACTGTCTGAGTGTACACACACCCACACTCCATTTCCTTCTGATCGCTGATTGATTATTGTAATTAGTTAGTTCTACTTACTGTTACTACTTACTCTTACTGTACTAGGAGTCTAGGACACTCAGTCACTGTGTTCATAGGCTACTAGCTCCTGCGTGCGTGCACTCACTGTCTGAGTGTACACACACCCACACTCCATTTCCTTCTGATCGCTGATTGATTATTGTAATTAGTTAGTTCTACTTACTGTTACTACTTACTCTTACTGTACTAGGAGTCTAGGACACTCAGTCACTGTGTTCATAGGCTACTAGCTCCTGCGTGCGTGCACTCACTGTCTGAGTGTACACACACCCACACTCCATTTCCTTCTGATCGCTGATTGATTATTGTAATTAGTTAGTTCTACTTACTGTTACTACTTACTCTTACTGTACTAGGAGTCTAGGACACTCAGTCACTGTGTTCATAGGCTACTAGCTCCTGCGTGCGTGCACTCACTGTCTGAGTGTACACACACAACACACACTCTATTTCCTTCTGATCGCTGATTGATTATCGTAATTAGTTAGTTCTACTTACTGTTACTACTTACTCTTACTGTACTAGGAGTCTAGGACACTCAGTCACTGTCCATAGGCTACTAGCTCCTGCGTGCGTGCACTCACTGTCTGAGTGTACACACACTAAATTTACTTGTGATTACTACTGATTATTGTAACTGCTAGTTGTACTTCCTGACTGTTACTACTTACTTACTGTACTAGGGGACACTCACTCAGTCACCTCACCAACCAACCCACTCCATTAAAGTACCCCACTTTTCACCCGCCCTTTTACAAAACTTTTGTCTATACGCCCAAAACATTTAAGATGTCTGGAAGTGGCAGCCAGCGCGGTTTGGGCAAGGGGAAGGGCAGCAAGGGAATCAGGAGGAGAGGGAGCAGCATTGTGGCAAGCCGCGGGCGCGCCACCATGCACAGTTCCGCAGCAGCAGCGTCAGTGGCTAACATTCCTCCCATAGCCACTGGCCGTGGACGCCTTGGGCGCCGCCCAGCAGGAGCATCTGCAACTCACGCTGCAGAGACACAGCAGCAGCAGCGTGTAGCACCTGCTCCCATTTTCCTCCAGCCGGGTCAGAAACGTCCCATTGAGGAAAAGGATGCAGACACTGTGGTGCAACTCATGACGGAGGATGAGCAGCCCGCCATCAGCTCTGCATCCGAGGCCTCCACCCTCACCACCACCACCACCACCCCTGTTCGCAGCAGCCGCCCAGCAGGGCCTGGGGAGGAGGCCAGTTCACCGTCAGTTGGCGACCTGTCATTCAGCAGTCTTTTGACCCCAGGCATCATGAGTCAATTGTCTGCTGTTGTTGGCGATTTTGAGGAGGAGATGCTGATGGGCACTTTGGGGGATGAGGGATTGGACAGCAAGACTGTGGCGACAGTCAAGCAGCCCATCCATGCATCAGGAGAGGAGTTTGGGGGGTCCTCATCCCAGCAGGACATGTTTCAGGAGGGGGAGGATGATGATGACCCGGTGACAGACAGAGACTGGGTGCCACCACCTCCAGGGGATGTCGTCCTCAGCAGCTCTGAGGAGGAGGAGGAGGATGCTCTTGTGGGCCTTGCAAGGAGGCGCATCATTGCAAGCATTGGCAGCAGCAGTAGGCAGGTCCCACAGCCTGCTGGTGTCTCAGGCTCAGCAGCAGCAGCAGCAGCATCTGCCAGTACCACCACCAGCCGCACCCAAGCCCCCCAAGCCCCCCCCCCCCCCAACCACCACAGGGAGACAGGCAGCAGCGCTTCCATGCCGTAGGGGGATGTTTAAGTCACCAATCTGGCGATATTTCACCATGCCCACAGTGTACAGCAAGTACGCCACTTGCAACCACTGTCAGCGGAAGTTGAGCAGAGGTGCAGACCCCTTAAAGTTCTGCACCAGCTCGCTCATCAACCACCTTGCGGCTAAACATTTCCACCAGCATGAGGAGTTCCAGAGGCTGAAGGCATCTGGTGCTGGCAGTGGCACCACAACCCATCACTGCACAGCCTTCAGCAGCAGCAGCAGCAACAGCAGCCACCCGCCCTCCTGCTCCTCCAGCAGCACCAGCAGGAGTGCGGAAACGCACTGCTCCTCCCCCCTCTGCAACTCCTGCCGCCGACACTGAGGCCTGTTCTGGCAGCCAGTCCTCAGTGGCCTCCTCTGCTGTGTCTGCTGATTCCCGTGTCAGCAAAAGGCCACGCCAGAGCCTTTTGAGCGAGTCCTTCCAGGGGGTGGTTAGGGCTCTGCCTCCCAGCAGCCGTCGCGTGCGGCAGCTGAACGGCTTGCTGGCACGGGCCATGTGCTCCCAACTCCTGCCGTACACGCTCGTGCAGGAGGGGAGCGACATTCGTGCGCTGCTTGCTTGCGCAGCCCCAGACTGGCAGCTCCCCAGCAGACACTTCTTTGCCCGCAAGGCCATTCCTGCACTGCACCGCTTTGTGATGGCCAATGTGGAGCGAGGGCTGGAGCACGCGGTTGGTGAAAGGGTCCACGTCACCATGGACTCCTGGAGCAGCCGCTTCGGGACAGGCCGCTACCTGTCCTTCACTGTCCACTGGGTCAGCTTGGTGGAAGGGGGTGAGGATGGGAGAGCAGCAGCGGGCACAGCAGCAGCAGCAACACAGTGGGTGGTGCCACCCCGCAGGGTCAGGGGAACTGCAGCAGGTTCCTCCGATCCTCTGCCATCCTCCGGCACACCTGGCCAAACCCCCCGCCTCAGCAGCAGCGTGAAGGCCCGCCACTGCCAAGCGCTGCTGCACTTGGTCAGCCTTGGGAAGACCAAGCTGACGGCAACCCATGTGTTGGCCAAACTCCAGGAGCAGGAGAGGATTTGGCTGACCCCCAGAGGCCTCAGAGTCGGAGAGGTGGTGGCCGACAATGGGGCCAATCTGGTTGCCGCAATAGACAGGGGAAACCTGACCCACATCCCCTGTCTTGCCCACATGCTGAACCTGGTGGTGCAGAAGTTCCTGCGCACCTACCAGGGGATGGGCGAACTGCTGGAAACGGCAAGGAATGTTGTGCGTCACTTCCGGCGCTCGGCTGCAGCCTGTGCGAGCCTGGAAGACGTGCAAAAGGAGCTGGATCTGCCACGCCATCGGCTGATCCTTGACGTTCCGACTCGCTGGAACTCCACCCTGGCGATGTTGGAGCGTCTGGTTGAACAGAGGCACGCTGTCAAACAGTACCTTGCCCTGGCCACTGTTTCCGCAGCTCAGAGAAGGGACAAGACCAGCAACATCCCGTCCATCGTCCCCGATGATGACTGGAGGCACATGCAGCAGGTGTGCTTTGTGCTGGCTCCCTTCCTGCAGGCCACAAACATGGTGAGCAGGGACCATGCTATGGTCTGCGAGTGGGTGCCCCTGGTTTCTCTGCTGAACAGGGCCCTCGATGCTTTGCTGGAACAGGGAGCGGCAGCCTTGGACCAGCAGAAGCGGCAACCAGCTGCGCAGTCCACCTCTGAGGGGGAGGAGGAGGAGGACTTGGTGGAGGTCCCTGACCTGGCTGCTGATGAGGGGGATCAGCACAGCGCAGCTGAGTTGGTGCGGGGGTGGAGAGAGGATGAGGCGGCAGAGGAGGAGGATGAGGACAGCACTGACGTCGATGTGCCAGCAGACGTGGCCCGCCTCTTCCCAATGGCAGCGCACATGCTGACGTGCCTGCGCAGGGACCCCAGGGTGATCCAGATGAAGCAGAGGGAGGACATCTGGATCAGCATGATGTTGGACCCACGCCTCAAGGGGAAGTTGAGCCAGTTCCTGCCGCCTGCAGGAGGAGACCCAGCGCAACAAATAAGGAGCTTGCAGCAGGCCCTTGTTGAGCGCTTGGAGGAAGCCTTCCCCCAGCCTTCCACCCCCACTGTCCAGCAGCGAGCACAGAGGCAGCAGCAGGTGCCTGCATCCAGCAGCAGCAAGCGCCCCACAGACCTGCTGTCTCTCAGCCACGAGCTCTACAGGACTGTAGAGGCTCCGGCAGCAGTGACTAGAGAGGAGATGCATGCAGCAGCATCCTCCTCCGGTCACAGCCAGCGCCTGACCCGCATGGTGGCTGACTACATGGGGTCGTACAGCGGGCTTGACAGCGATGCCCCTGTTGATCCCATGGAGTATTGGGTCAAGCGCATGGAGATCTGGAGCGAGCTGGCGCAGTACGCCCTGGAAGTGCTGTCCTGCCCCCCTTCCAGCGTGCTGTCCGAGCGCTGCTTCAGTGCAGCTGGTGGCGTGGTCACCGAGAAACGCTCACGTCTGTCTCACAAGTCTGTGGACAGACTGACGTTTCTCAAGATGAACCAGGCGTGGGTGGAAGGCGAGTTCCTGGCCCCTGTTGTCGGCGAGAGGGGGACATGAACTGGCTGCCGGAACCATCGTTAATGTGCCTTACCACCCTTTACCACCTCCTGGCTCCTGCTCACTAAGCCAGCCTGGTTCACTTTGACTATTACGTCGCCTGCAGCCACACATTTTACACCTACAGTGGGCTGCTGTGTACTGCCCTTCTGCTGTCTGTCTGTGTTTCCCACTGCCAGGGTACACAGAATTACCTTCTTCTGCTGCCACTCTGCCACCAGCTATTACGTCAAACAATAGCTATATTGGTTGCAAAACCAAAAAACCATAAAAAAAAAAAAGTTTAATTTTTCTGAGGTGCCCGGGTTGAAAACTGTGTTGTCCCAGTTGTGTATTGGACACAATGTGGGCTGCACGGCCGCTGTCTGGGACCTCCTGTTGTGTTTATTTACAGCCCTGGTATCACCGCTAGGTACCAGGGCTATTATGTCACGCTGCCTACCTGCTGCCACACTCACACTACTCCTCCATACCTCCTCCTGCTGCTGTCTGTCTGTGTTTCCCACTGCCAGGGTACACTACACAGATGATTTACCTTCTGCTGCCACTCTGCCACCAGCTATTACGTCAAACAATAGCTGCTCACATTACTCCTCCATTCCTCCTGCTGCTGTTGCTGTCTGTGTTTCCCACTGCCAGGGTACACAGAATTACCTTCTGCTGCCACTCTGCCACCAGCTATTACGTCAAACAATAGCTATATTGGTTGCAAAACCAAAACCAAACAAACCATTAAAAAAAAAAAAAAAAAAAAGGTTTAATTTTTCTGAGGTGCCCGGGTTGAAAACTGTGTTGTCCCAGTTGTGTATTGGACACAATGTGGGCTGCATGACCGCTGTCTGGGACCTCCTGTTGTGTTTATTTACAGCCCTGGTATCACCGCTAGGTACCAGGGCTATTATGTCACGCTGCCTACCTGCTGCCACACTCACACTGCTCCTCCATACCTCCTCCTCCTGCTGCTGCTGCTGCTGCTGTCTGTCTGTGTTTCCCACTGCCAGGGTACACAGATGATTTACCTTCTGCTGCCACTCTGCCACCAGCTATTACGTCAAACAATAGCTGCTCGCCTACTCCTCCATTCCTCCTCCTGCTGCTGCTGTCTGTCTGTGTTTCCCACTGCCAGGGTACACAGAATTACCTTCTGCTGCCACTCTGCCACCAGCTATTACGTCAAACAATAGCTATATTGGTTGCAAAACCAAAACCAAACAAACCATTAAAAAAAAAAAAAAAAGGTTTAATTTTTCTGAGGTGCCTGGGTTGAAAACTGTGTTGTCCCAGTTGTGTATTGGACACAATGTGGGCTGCACGACCGCTGTCTGGGACCTCCTGTTGTGTTTATTTACAGCCCTGGTATCACCGCTAGGTACCAGGGCTATTATGTCACGGCGAGCTGCCTGCCTCATTGACTGCCTGCTGCCACACACTCATCCTCCTCCTCCTGCTGCTGAATTTACCTCCTGCTGTCTTTGTGTTTCCACTGCCAGGGAGCACATACAATGGCGCTTCCAACATGCGTGCGCCCACCAGCTATTTGTTACGCTCAAAAATAGCTGCATTTCTTTAAAAAAAAAATTGAAAAGAGAAATACGTGAAGAAGAAGAAGACGATATTGAAAAAGAAGGAGAAGATGAAGATGAAGAAGAAGATGAAGAAGAAGATGAAGAAGAAGAAGATGAAGAAGAAGAAGATGAAGAAGATGAAAAAGAAGAAGATGAAGAAGATGAAGAAGATGAAGAAGAAGAAGATGAAGATGAAGATGAAGAAGATGAAGAAGATGAAGAAGAAGAAGAAGAAGACAATATAGAAGAAGAAGAAGAAGAAGATATAGAAGAAGAAGATCGAGAAGAAGAAGAAGAAAGATAAAGAAGAAGAAGAACAAGTATATACAGTAACACTACTGAACAAAATTAAGGACACAACTTCTCTTTCCACATTTTTTTTTAAAGGAACATCCCCACATAATCACTTGCTGTTGTTACTTGGAAAAAAAGATGTTTCTTGCATCATTCACCCTCAAAACAAGTGTTGGAAGCTATTTAAGGCCAATTCGAATAGTCAGCTCGAATAGTGAGCTCGAATACCGACTCGAATAGTGAGCTCGAAGTCCGAGGTCGAATCGAATAGTAAAAATTATTCGACTCGAATATTCGACTGACCTCGAATAATTTACTATTCGAATTCGACCAAACTCGAATTTTAAAAAGGGGTATTTGAGCATCACTAGGTCCATGTGACCATGGACTCATGGTCAAGCTGGCTTGGGACAGGCTGCTACCTGTCCTTTACCACTCATTGGGTCAGTTTGGTGGAAGGGGGTGAGGAGGGGTTGTGGCTTGTACGCCAAGCCACAGCAGGGTCAGGGGAAGTGCAGCAGGTTCCTCTGATCCGGTTCCACCCTCCGGCAAACCTGCCGCCGCCAAACACCCCCACCTCAGCAGCAGTGTGAAGGCCCTCCACTGCCAAGCGCTGCTGGAGATGGTCACAGACTGACGGCAGACCATGTCCTGGCCAAACTCCAAGAGCAGAAGAGGAGTTGGCTGACCCCCAGAGGCCTGAGAGTCAGAGAGGTGGTATCCAACAATGGGGCTAACCTTGTTGCTGCCATCCACCGGGGAGACCTCACCCACATCCCCTGTCTGGCCCACGTCCTGAACCTGGTGGTGCAGAAATTTTTGAGCATCTACCAGGGGATGGACCCCCTGTTGAAAGCGGCTAGGAAAACGGTGGGTCATTTCCACCACTTGGGTGGTGCCTCAGCATCCCTGGGAGCTGAACCTGCCCCAGCACATCATAGACGTTCCAACACAGTGGAATTCCACCCTGGCCATGTTGGATCGTCTGGTTGAACAGAGGCAGGCTGTCAAACAATACCTGGCCAAAGCCACCACAGTGTTCGGGACCGGCACCACCCACCTCCCAGACATCATCCTCAGTGCTGAGTGGGGCAAAATGGTGTGGTGTGCTTGGTGCTGGCACCCTTCCTGGAGGTCACCAACATGGTCAGCCGGGACCGTGCGCTGCTGTGTGAGTGGGTGCCCCGGTGTGCATGCTGGACAAGGCCCTCTATGCTCTGCTGGAAGTGGGAGAGAAAGCTTTGATCCAGCAGGAGCAGAAGCCACCTGCACAGTCCACCTCTGTGCGGCAGGAGGAGGAGGTTGAGGACTTGGAGGAGTTGGAGGTCCCTTGAGGATGAGGAGGCACAGCCGAGTGCAGCTGCCGTGGTGCGCGGGTGGAGAGAGCAGGGGGAGGTTCAGGAATCAGAGGAGGAGCACCGCACTTGGGGAGATGATTATGTGTCAGCAGAGATGGCAGCCCTCTTCCCCATGGCAGCGCACATACTGCAGTGCCTGAGCAGTGACCCAAGGGTGAAGCAGATGCGTGGTCAGGATGACGATATCTTGATCACCCTGATGCTGGACCCACAGCTGAAGGGGAAGCTGCATCAGTTCTTGCCAGTAGGAGGAAGGTGCTGTACGCCACGCCAGTACAGCTGCTGACTGAGGAGGTGCCTGCAGCAGCATGTGGCTATCAAAGCCAGAACCAGCGCCTGACCCGGATGGTGGCAGACTACATGGGGTGCTACAGCAGGCTTGACAGTGACACCCCTGTAGACCCCTTGGATTACTGGGTCAAGCACCTGGAGAGAGCTGGCGCAGTATGCCCTGGAAATCCTTGCTTGCCCCCCTTCCAGCCTGCTGTCTGAGAGGTGCTTCAGTGCGGCCGGTGGCGTGGTCACAGATAATCGCTCTCATCTGTCCACCCAGTGGACAGACTTCCATTTCTCTAAAATAAATCAGGCTTGGGTGGTTGGTGAATTCCTGGCCCCTGTTGTTGGCTAGAGAGGGAAATGAAGTGGCTGGAAATCACTATGCCTGCCTTACCGCCCTTTACCACCACAACCTCCAGGCTCCGACTTTAGTGATAAGCCTGGTTCAACATTTTTTTTTACAGCCGTGGTACTACCAACACACTAGGTGCCATGGTCTATCTAAACACAATTGCTGTGTAACCTCTACTTTGTAATGTTTTAACTGTGCCGTGGTACCAACACTAGGTGCCATGGTGGAAGATCTATGCTGCCTGCCACACGTTACACTTCACCTCCTCCTGTCTCCTGCTGTCTGTGCTGCTCCCACCGCCAGGGTGCATCTACATGATTACCTACTTCTCCTCCTGCTGCTCCTGCCTGTGGTACCCACCACCACCACCACCAGGGTCCACACAAAACTATATCTTCTGCTGTCACTACCAGCTATTGTGCCACTACAATAGCTGCATCTACCTACGCCTCCTATTCCTGCTGCTGTTGCTGTCTGTGGTACCCACCACCACCAGGGTCCACACAAAACTATATCTGCTGCTGCCACTGCCAGTCTGCCACCAGCTATTACACCACTACAATAGCCTGCCACCAGCTATTATGCCACTACAATAGTTGCATCTACCTACTCCTGCTGCTCCTGTCTGTGGTACCCACCACACCACCAGGGTCCACACAGAACTATATCTTCTGCTGCCACTGCCAGTCTGCCACCACAATAGCCTGCCTCTGCCACCAGCTATTATGCCACTACAATAGCTTTAATTTTTTTGAGATGGCTGAGCTGAAAACTGATGTCCCAGTTGTGCGGTTGGACTTTGGACACAATGTGGGCTGCAGGACCGCTGTCTGGAACCTAGTCCTGATGTTAATTTACCGCCATTTTTTTTTAAAAGTCTCCACATAATTAGTGTTTCCCTTTAAAAAAAACAGAACAAAACATGATGTTACATGCCTCATTTACCCTAAAAAACGCTTTGGAAGCAATTTAAAGGCCACTTTCGGTTTTCTATCCGGATATCCGAATCCGCCCGGATAATGCGTTCGGATATCCATGTATACGCAGATACGGCAAAGTTCAGATTCTGTTATCCGATCCAGATATCTGGGTATCCGGATCAATTCGGATTTTGATAAGGGGTATCTGAGCACCCGTGTATGACTGTCTACCCTTAGCCTTGTCTGTAACATAACTGCATGTTTTCATTGTTCATATCACTGCAATTGGAAAGAGATAAAAAGGGTCAATAGTTCATAGATTTTAGCTCTGGCATACTTCAATGAATGTGTCATTGAGCAAAAACAATAAAAATAAAAAAAATTTTTAAAAAAAAACTGAAAAAAAAAAACCTTAAAAAGTAGATTTAAATATAAAATAAAACTGTGGAATATAAATAAAAATTCATATTTAGGAGAAGGATGAATACAATTGTTTATTTCATTAGTTTATTTTCACCTTGGGTGTCCTTTAAAAACTAGAATAGATGAAAAACATTTCCTGTAATTATAACACTAAAGGCCCATACACACGCTCAACAAAAGTCTTTTAAATGCACAATTATCAAACAACTTTTGCTGTTGAAACAAACCAAAAAGGTTGTTGCTATTGTTCAAGCAACTGACAAGACCCAGCTCTAGTCACTACAACAGTTGGATTGACTTGAGCTGGGTCTTATCAGTTGCTTGAACCAGTGGCGGACACAGCCAGCAGTGGTACCCTGTGCAAAATTTCGATTGTGGGCCCTGCGGCAAAAAATGGGTATGGCCGTGGCATTGACTGGATGAGGGCGGAGCTAACTGTAATTTAAAGTGATCCCGGGGTGAGAGTGATATGGAGGCTGCCATATTTATTTCCTTTTAAACAATACTAGTTGCCTGGCGGCCCTGCTGATCTGTTTGGCTGCAGTAATAAACTGAATTACACCAGCAACAAGCATGCAGCTAATCTTCTCAGTTTTGACAATATTGTCAGAAACCTCTGACCTGCTGCATGCTTGTTCAGGGTCTATGGTTGAAAGAATAAAAGGCAGAGGACCAGCACGGCAGCCAGGCAACTGGTATTGCTTAAAAGGAGAGAAATATTGGCAGCCTCAATATTATTCTCACCTCAGGCTCCCTTGAAAAGTGCAACGCAAAGACAGTGGGCCCAAGTTTTGGTGACCCTTTCCCCAGAAAATTCACATAATTGTGCAGGTTTTCTCAAGAAAATACACATAATGTGAGCAGATATGCCCAGAAAATACATTCAATCATGTCGGCAGAAATGCCCAGAAAATACGTGCAATAATGGCGGCAGACCTGCCCAGAACATACACCTGCTAATATAAATAAAAAACCCAAAACATTTACTCACCTGCAGCAGCAGACCTCCTGTCCCAGCCTCCATCCGGCGCGCAGCTCCCATGGGTGGTTGGGTGGATAGGTAGCCTGGTGGGTGGGTAGGTAGGTAGCCTGGTGGGTGGGTAGGTAGGTGGCCCTTAGCCGGGTGGGTAGGTAGCCTGGTGGGTGGGTGGGTAGGTAGCCGGGTGGGTGGGTGGGTAGCATAGGCGGACTGGCCTGGGGGGATGGGGGGCAGATGCCCCCCGGGCCGCCTCCTGCCTCTGTGTTTTGGGCTGCTGGGTGTATGCATAACAAAAGAGGAAAGGGCCGACTTCTTTCCTCTCTCACTTCCCCCCTGCTGTGTCCCGTTAGTAGAGAGGCTGCAGTGATCAGCCCAGACAGAAGATCAGCTGAGTGGGCAGCGTGTACAGTATGTGCAGGCAATGCACAGTATTGTTCTTCTTCCTGTGTGGCGCCCGGCCCCCTCTTGCCGGCTATTTCAAAGTGTGTCCTTGTTGGCCAGCAGTCAATTTTCAGAGGTGGACAGAGACAGGAGTGCTGTCAGGCTGGGAGCATCCGAGCAACTGTGGGACATGTGGAAGGGAGAGAAGGCAGGACTGCATAGTATATCCTCAGTGTAAGCTGAACTCCGGACAGTTGAGATTAGCTTAATTGCCAGGTGGACTTTCTCCCTTATCTATTGTTGTGTGTGTGTGTGTTCCCAGGCCCCCCTCCTCCCCTGCTATCTCCTTTATCTCAAATCAAATGGTTTCTTTTACAAGTATGTCCTGTACCTTCCCAAATGGAACAGGGAAGGCTGCAGTCCTGCTGAGATCTCTGCTGTTTCTCCTTTTCCCCATGCACTATACCTCTCAATCTCCCCCACCATGCCCCCCTCTTTCCTATGTACTCTATTTTTCTTTCACACATCTCCATCTTGTCTCATGTATGTGAATCTGTCCCTGTCTCTCCCACAAAGTTTCTATTGTTCACCTGACATCTTCTGCAACACTTTACAGAGTACATAGTCATGATGCTGGTTGTTTTCAGAGGAGCTCACAATCTAATCCTACCAGGTACCCATACATCTAGCAATGTGTGGGCAGATTCGACCAAGAGACAAATCTCTCTCTAATCAAATCTGATTAGAGAGAACTGTCGGCTGCTCATACACCGCAGGGCGATTCCCAATCAATTTCATGCTGAAATCGATCCAGAAGCAGCCTTGTGATGCCACATCCGTCTTGCCGCCCCAATGATGTCCCCTAATGTAAAATGCTCCCCCGAATCGGATGGTCGATCGGCTGCCAAGTCACCTGATGTATGGCCACCTATAGCTTAATGTCCTATCGTGTCATTATTATGTATTTATATAGCACTGACATCTCCTGCAGCACATTACAGAGTACATAGTCATGTCACTGACTGTCCTCAGAGGAGCTCACAATCTAATCCTTACCATAGTCCTCGTTTTGTTTCCACTATAGACTTGATTTTGGGCAAACCAACTAACTTACTAGTGGAAAGGTGGCCACACACCATACAATTTTTTTAATATCTGTTCAATTCAAGAATAGCAATCAGTTTATCTGACTGATTGTAACAATTCAAAAATCTGAACAATGTGCCACACGCCTATGTTTAATGTTTCCCCCAATCATGAATAACATATTTGAAAACTCAGAAAAAAATGATTGGAACTGTACATCAAGTAATTGACAATCCATCACACACCATACAATTCTTCATAAAGTTGGTCTGAAATCTCCAACAAGTCCAATCTCCAAAAATCAAAAACAATGAGAAATTCATTTGGATGTAATGATTGAAAACAAAGAAAAGTTCTCAATTTTTCGGGACAACTGATCGAAATAATTGAATTGTTGAAAAATTGGATCTTTTAATTGTATGGTGTGTGGCCACCTGAAGACCGACCCAGGCTTTTGATCACTGCTAATACAGTAGCAATTTTTTACCCCAAGCCTGGGTTGCTGAGGGCAGGGGGGTAATGTACGTAATTGCATGTAAAGCTGCTTTACACTATATACGTCGGCTCACAAAGAAGATATGGCTTTGGGCTGGGGCTAGCGTAAAAGGGCCTCTAGGTTGTGTTTTCCCCCCAGGCCAAAAGGTCCCAGTCCTCCCCTGGTGGGTAGCTGGGTGGGTAGGTAGCCGGGTGGGTGGGTAGGTAGCCAGGTGGGTGGGTAGGTAGCCAGGTGGGTGGGTAGGTAGCCAGGTGGGTGGGTTGGTAACTAGCCCGGTAGGTAGGTAGGTAGCCAGGTGGGTGGGTGGTTAGGTAGGTACCCGGGTAGGTAGCCGGGTGGGTGGTTAGGTAGCCTGGTGGGTCGGTATGTAGGTAGCCGGGTAGGTGGGTAGGTAGCCGGGTGGGTACGTAGATAGGTAGCCGGGTGGGTGGGTAGCTATCCGGGTGGGGGGCCCAACTCCTATCCTCCCTCCCCTCGGGGGGCCCCCCTCCTGGTATGCGCGGCGGGAGAGCGGCAAATACAGGAAGTCTCCAGGACTCCAGCAGGCGCTAGAGGCTCAGCCGCTTGGTCTCCGGTGTCTCCAACTCTGTATACTGAGACATGGGAGACCAAGCGGCTACTGAGCCTCTAGCGCCTGCCTAGAGCCCCGGAGACTTCCTGTATTTGCCACTCTCCCGTCGCATGAGGGGGGGGGGGGGGCGAGGTGAGAGGGGGGGGGGGGAGGATAGGAGTCGGGGCTTCCCAGGAAAAAAAAAAAAAAAAAAAAGAGTTTAAAAAAACAAAGAAAGGAAAAAAAAAAAAAAAGAAAAGCAATACTTAATGGGCCCCTGAAGCAACGGAACTTCAGGGGCCCTCGTGCGGTGGCACGGCTTGCACGGCCGTATGTTCGCCACTGGCTTGAACAATAGCAAAACATTTTTATAATTGTGCATTTAAAGAGAGTCTGAAGCCAAATTAAAAATGGCTTTTAAAGGGAACCAGAGATGGCCAGAGAGGGAAAATGAAAAAAGATTTTATACATACCTGGGGCTTCTTCCAGCCCCATAAGCCTGGATCGCTCCCACGCCGCCATCCTCCGCTTCCTCTTTCGGCAGTACCGGGTCCCGTCACTTCCAGCGGACACGGCCAGTTGTCCGCATACACTGAGGCTCCCTCCATAGCCTTACGCATGCGGCTGCGCAGTATGGAGCCGCAGGTGTACGGGTATGGAGGGAGCCCCTGTGATGCGGACAATTGGCCGCGTGCTGCCGCCGACTGGCCGAAACTACGGGACCCGGTACCGGCATCGGAGGACGGTGGCGTGGGAGCGATCCGTGCGTATGGGGCTGGAGGAAGCCCCAGGTATGTATAAAAGCTTTATTTCACGTCATCTCTGGTTCTCTTTAAGCTTATAATCAGCAGGGGCATGTTTGCCCCAGCTAAAACGCCGCTATCCCGCGGTATAACGAGGGGTCTTTACCCCCCAAATACCCCCTGCAAAATCCACGACCAAATTGGTCGTGGATTTTGCTGCCCCTGTGTGCTTCCGTGTGAGGCAGTGCTATGAGCTGCAGCCTTGCCTCACACGTGTGTCAGCGGCGGATCTCCGCCTCTCCCCCGCCCCTCTCAGCGAATGCAGACAGACACGTGAGGCAGAGCTGCAGCTCATAGCCCTGCCTCACACGGAAGCACTCCCCGGAAGTAGCAGGGGGGGGGGATTTGAGGGGTAAAGACCCCTCGTTATGCCGCGGGATAGCAGCATTTTAGCAGGGGCAACATGCCCCTGCTGAATATAAGCTTAAAAGCCATTTTTAAATTTGGCTTCAGACTCTTTAAAAGCACAATTATAAAACAAGTCAATCCAACTGTTGCATTGACTTGAGCTGGGTCTTATCAGTTGCTTGAACAATAGCAAACAACCTTTTTGGTTTGTTTCAACAGCAAAAGTTGTTTGATAATTGTGCATTTAACCACTTAACCGATGGGCGGCGGCAAGGGCTGGGCCCAAACGACGGCAATACGCCCATCAGCGGAGGCAGGTGTGGTTATGCGACGATCGCGTCATTCGTGATGCGATCAGCCGCCGGCGACAGGCTCCGCCCCCCTCGTGCTGTAACCCGCCGGCCGTTCGGAAGCGCCGGCGGGTTACTAGCTGCCCGATCACCGCTACAAAGTGTATAATACATTTTGTAATGTATACAAAGTGTATTATACAGGCTGCCTCCTGCCCTGGTGGTCCCAGTGTCCGAGGGACCACCAGGGCAGGCTGCAGCCACCACGGTAAGCACCCAAGCACACTGATCTCCCCCCTTCCCTCTGATCACCCACAGCACCCCTCAGACCCCCCCTGCCCACCCCCCAGACCACTGTTTGCACCCAATCACCCATCAATCACTCCCTGTCACTATCTGTCAACACTATATTTTTTATTAGTCCCTAAACTGCCCCTGGGGGCTCCTGATCACCCCCCCCCCCCACCCCTCAGATTCTCCCCAGACCCCCACTGTGTACTGTATGCATCTATCCCCCCTGTAATAACCCACTGATCACCTGTCAATCACCTGTCAATCACCCCCTGTCACTGCCACCCATCAATCAGCCCCTAACCTGCCCCTTGCGGGCAATCTGATCACCCACCCACACCATCAGATCGCCCGCAGACCCTCCGTCAGATCACCTCCCAAGTGCATTGTTTACATCTGTTCTCTCCTCTAAACACCCACTAATCACCCATCAATCACCCCCTATCACCACCTGTCACTGTTACCCATCAGATCAGACTCTAATCTGCCCCTTGCTGGCACCCAATCACCCACCCACATGCTCAGATTGCCCTCAGACCCCCCCCCCCCCCCCCTTATCAATTCGCCAGTGCATTATTTACTTCTGTTCTTCCCTGTAATAACCCACTGATCACCTGTCAATCACCTATCACCCATCAATCACCCCCTGTCACCCATCAATCAGCCCCTAACCTGCCCCTTGTAGGCAATCTGATCACCCACCCCCACCATCAGATCACCTGCAGACCCTCCGTCAGATCACCTCCCAAGTGCATTGTTTACATCTGTTCTCTCCTCTAAACACCCACTAATCACCCATCAATCACCCCCTGTCACCACCTGTCACTGCTACCCATCAGATTAGACCCCTATCTGCCCCTAGGGCACCCAGTCACCCGCCCACACCCTCAGAACGCCGTCAGACCCCAGCCCTGATTACCTCATCAGTGCATTGATTGCATCTATTCCCCCCTCTAATCACACCTTGATTAGTGTTGGGCGAACAGTGTTCGCCACTGTTTGGGTTCGCCCGGATTTTGGGCTGTTCGAGTTCGGTTCGGGCTCCGCCGGACACCTCGTGGTGTTCGACCATGCGTTCGGCCATGCGGTCAAACGTGTGTTCGGCCTGACAGCGCATGGCCGAAAGTTCCCCGAACGTTCGGCTCACGCTGTGATTGGCCGAGCGGGTCACGTGGTTCGGGCTCGAACACACGGCTCGCACTGCGATTGGCCGAGCGGGTCACGTGGTTCGGGTAAATAAATATAAATACATTTCTCCGCCACTTGAAGTTGGGTTTAGCTTTGGGTAGGCAGGCAGGTTAGACTCTCTCACCAGCTAGGCTAGCCAGGGCCCCCCCAGCCTCCTAGTCATACTACTGTAGTGCCAGTCAGCGTGCTTGTACTGCTGGGATCAGTAGTACTTCCGTCCGTCACCAGTGTATAACATACTATATAGCATTGTCTTATTGCCACTGTACTGCCACAGTCAGCGTGTACTGCTGGGATCAGTAGTACTTCCGTCCGTCACCAGTATATAGCATACTATATAGCATTGTCTTATTGCCACTGTATTGCCACAGTCAGCGTGTACTGCTGGGATCAGTAGTACTTCCGTCCGTCACCAGTATATAGCATACTTAGAGATGAGCGTAATGACGTAATTACGATTTCGCGAAATTTCGCGTAATTACGATTATGGCCGCAAGTACATAATCGTAATGAAGAAGGATTTCGCGAAATTTCGCGTAAGCGTAATTTTCGCATTGCAGTGGGTATTACGAAATTAATGCGTATGGCCATGCTCCCAAGCGAAAAAGTTGACGCATGTATCAATGTTAGGTAGCCGCCGACTTTAAGGGTTAATAGCAAAGCCCCCTTAAATGCTAAGAGCCTCAAATTTGGAGAATATATTAAGGAGATCAGAAGGAATAAGAGGAAAAAATTTTTTTTCAAAAAGACCTTATAGTTTTTGAGAAAATCGATGTTAAAGTTTCAAAGGAAAAATGTATACATTTAAAAACCCGCCAACTTTAACGGTTAATAGCAAAGCCTGCTTAAAGTTTAAGAACACCAAATTCCCAGGGTATATTAAGAAGATCAGTGGGAATAAGAGGAAAAACATTTTTTTCAAAAAGACCTTATAGTTTTTGAGAAAATCGATTTTTAAGTTTCAAGGGCAAAAATGTCTTTTACATGCGGAAAATGTCAGTTTTTTTTGCACAGGTAACAATAGTGTATTATTTTCATAGATTCCCCCAAGTGGGAAGAGTTTTACTTACTTCGTTCTGAGTGTGGGAAATATAAAAAAACACAAACACTTAGAAAAAGTATTTAATTGAGCGGCGAGTGACGTCGGGTGCGGCGTAGTAACAACAAAGTTGTTACATTGTAACTGATAGAACATTTCCGAGGATATTGCGAGGGATCATTTATTTAAAGGGACAGGTGGTTAATTAAGAATATTAAAGGACTTTTTTCGTGGTTATGTTTTTTGTTCAATTAAAAATACTTTTTCTAAGTGTTTGTGTGTTTATTTACTTTTAAATCTTAAAGGAAATGGGTAAGGGGTACAAGTACCTCTATACTCATTTCTCCTGGGAGGGGGGGGTGGGCATGTGGGGGACCCCTTTTTAAAGGAGACTCCCAGATTCCACCATGAACCCCACCCCCAGGAAATCGCGGCCTCCACCGCCCATCGGAGGTGGAGAAGAGCCCCTTGTCCTTGGATTGGACAAGGGCTCGGAGGGGGAGGGGAAAGCTTGGCAGCCCCTCCCCTTCCGAGACCCCCCAATCCATGGACCGGGCTGGTATAGTCAGGGTGCGGAGCCCCACGCGGCCGGTGCTCCGCATTCTGGCTATCCCAGCCTGCATGGGGGACAAGGGATTAAAGAGGTCTGGGAGGGGGGACCCCACGTCGTTTTTTTTTTTATATTTCCCACACTCAGAACGAAGTAAGTAAAACTCTTCCCACTTGGGGGAATCTATGAAAATAATACACTATTGTTACCTGTGCAAAAAAAACTGACATTTTCCGCATTTAAAAGACATTTTTGCCCTTGAAACTTAAAAATCGATTTTCTCAAAAACTATAAGGTCTTTTTGAAAAAAAAATTTTTCCTCTTATTCCCACTGATCCCCTTAATATACCCTGGGAATTTGGTGTTCCTAAACTTTAAGCAGGCTTTGCTATTAACCGTTAAAGTCGGCGGGTTTTTAAATGTATACATTTTTTCTTTTGAAACTTTAACATCGATTTTCTCAAAAACTATAAGGTCTTTTTGAAAAAAAAAATGTTCCTCTTATTCCTTCTGATCTCCTTAATATATTCTCCAAATTTGAGGCTCTTAGCATTTAAGGGGGCTTTGCTATTAACCCTTAAAGTCGGTGGCTTTTTTATATTATACGGAGCGTTACGGTTTAACGCGAAATTACGGTATGGTTTAATGCGAAATTACGGCATGAACGAAACGCGAAATTACGCGTTGAAAATTATGCTTACGGTATTTTCAATTACGATTTTAATGGCAATTACGCTACCGTAATCGCAAATCTTGCATGCGTAATTATAGTAATGCGAAATTACGAAAATTTCGGCTCAACTCTAAGCATACTATATAGCATTGTCTTATTGCCACTGTACTGCCACAGTCAGCGTGTACTGCTGGGATAAGTAGTACTTCCGTCTGTCACCAGTGTATAACATACTATATAGCATTGTCTTATTGCCCCTGTACTGCCAGTCAGTGTGCATGTACTGCTGGGATCAGTACAACCATAATGAAGAAATCCAGTGAAAGAGGGAGGGGCAAGGGAAGAGGCGTTTCCCCTGACGGTTCACGTAGAGGCCGCAGTGGAGCACCTAAGAAAACCCACTCAATACCACCCATGTGTGCCAGACAAACAACCCTCACTAATCCACAAGAGCAGGACCGGATAATGAATTGGTTGACCTCTCAAGCGTCCAGCAGCGGGTTAAGCAGCAGCAGCACCAGCACATCCTTGTCACGCACGAGGTCCTCTGCCAGTTACAAGGAGCCAGTGGGCACAAAGGTGACACAACCAGCAGCTACACCATGCACACAATGGCCAAATAACCAGTCCGAACAATTATTTCCGGACACAATGGGCTCTTCGGAGGAGCTATTCCCACTCCTACCCCCTCAAACAATGGAACAGCCAGAAATGTTGTGCCCGGATTCACAACCATTGTGCGAAGAAACTGCACCACTCATTGAAATGCAAGGCGAGGACGAAGACACCCAAATCCCTGAGCAATGTGCGCAGGAATTGGAATTGCAGGAGGTCCACCAAGAACATCTTGAAGACATGGGAGTGAGGTGCGCAGAGGGTGTTCTGGGGAGCTCTAGTCCACTGCACACAGACACAGTCACAGATGAGGAGATGGAAGAGGAGGTTTTGGACGATGTGGACACAGACCCGGATTATCGAGTAGAACCTCGCCGTCGGGATAGCAGCAGTATAGATGAGTCTGCTGCAGAACCCACTGCTGCAAGAGTTCGCCGTGTGCCACAAAGTAGGCGGGGTATTTCGGACACAACAGGCGTAGCCGTAGAAGTGAGATGCCAAAGAGGCACGAAGCAAACTCGCCAGCAAAGCAGGAGCTCTAAAGTCTGGGCTTTCTTTGAAGACTGCAGGGTGGATGTTACCATGGTGATTTGCAAGGTGTGCAGGACCCGATTGAGCGGGGGGAAAAATGTCAACAACCTCTCCACCACCAGCATGCGCCGCCACATTGTAGCCAAACATAGCACTCTGTGGTCAAACACGCAAGGCCAGGGTAGCGGCTCGCTTCCAGCCCCCAGCAACACTGCCTCCGTTGTCACCAGACCCTCCTCAGCAGCAGCCCAGCCATTACGTGGTGCACAAACATCCGTAGTAGACGACGTCAGTTTCCGCAACAGTCCTCTTGACGTTTCCCAGTCTTCAACGACCACGACAACAACCAACTGTCCTTCAGTGTGCGATCCTACGGTTCAGTTGTCTGTCCTGGAGATGTTTGAGCGCAAGAGAAAATTGCCAGCATATGACCCCCGGGCCATGGCACTAACAGCCAGCATAGCCAAGTTTGTGGCCTGCGAAATGCTGCCATATCGCGTGGTGGAGACAAACAGCTTCAAGCGCATGATGGCGCTTGCCATCCCACGTTACGTGGTTCCCAGCCGATACTATTTTGCGTGGTCTGCAGTGCCAGCGTTACATGAGCACGTGGTTAGCAAAATAACCAGAAGCTTCAAAAATGCCGTTGCCTGCAAGGTTCACCTCACCACAGACACCTGGACGAGTGCCTTTGGCCAGGGTCGATACATCTCCCTGACGGCGCATTGGGTGAACCTTGTGGAGCCTGGCAGTGACTCCTCCTCACCGGCTACAGCGCGGGTGTTGCCCACGCCGCAAACTGCTAGATCGGCGTCCCTCAGAGGCACCAATCTCGACTCTGACTCCTTCTCCTCCAACGCCTCTCAAAGCTGTACCTCATCCGGCATCGGTAACCCAGCAATAGGGTCGTCATGGAAGCAGTGCAGCACAGCTGTTGCCATGCGTCAGCAAGCCTTACTGAAGCTGATCTGCCTTGGAGATAAGCAGCACACAGGTGAAGAAATTTGGAAGGGAATCAAGGAACAGACCGATTTGTGGCTGGCACCGCTGGACCTGAAACCAGGCATGGTTGTGTGTGACAATGGGAGCAATCTCATTCGCGTTTTAAAGTTGGCTAAGCTGAGACACATCCCTTGCCTGGCACACGTTATGAACCTAGTTGTTCAACGGTTCCTGAGGACATACCCAGGCGTGGCAGATCTTCTGCTGAAGGTGCGACGAGTGGCCAAATATTTCCGAAAGTCCAGTACCGTTTCGGAGGGACTCACCAAGATGCAGGAGCGGTTCAATCTACCGAACCATCGATTGGTGTGTGACGTACCCACGCGCTGGAATTCGACGCTGCACATACTAGCACGCTTTTGCGAGCAGAAGAGTGTAGTGGTCCAGTACATGACGGTGCAGTACCGAGGTGCATCCGGGCAGCTACCAAGCTTCTGTGGATCTGATTGGGCCACCATGTTGGACCTCTGCCAAGTCCTCCAAAATTTTGAGCAATCCACGTTGCTTGTGAGTGGTGACAACTCTTCAGTCAGCATTACGATACCACTGCTGTGTTTACTGAAGAGATCAATGTTGCAGATCAAGGAAGCCGCAGTCAGGATGCAAGTGGGGAAATCTCAAGAGGACAATGATCAGCGTGATGATAATACCAACATCAGACAATCTGCCTCAGGAAATGCTGGTCCTCCCAGCTATGCTGAAGAAGAGGACGAGGAACAGCTGGAGTTGGAGCAGGACTTGGATGCCCCCACTGCCGAGGGACAGAGCGGTGCACGTTGGACTTCCACGATTCAGCGGGAATGGACAGCAGAAGAAGACGAGGAAGAAGGTGGGCGACGGTGTGATGCTGGTGAGGATGATGAGGGTGCGTCAAGCTCAGAAGAACATGATGAGGATTCTGTTAGGACTGTGGCAGACATGGCTCAATTCATGCTAGACTGCATTGAATGCGACCCGCGCGTTGTTCGAATTCTGGACGACGTGGATTACTGGGTTTATACCCTTCTGGATCCACGGTACAAAGACAATGTTCCAAAACTCATTGGAGAAAGTGACAGACAGGTCAAAATTGAAGAATACCAGCAGGCCCTTGTGGAGACATTAGAGAGGAGATTGACATCCTCCTCCTCCTCTAGCCAGTTCCACGCCGACAGACTGTCTTCCGCAAACCCAGGACGAGGAGGGGAACAAAGAACGCAAGCTGCAGCTAGTGCCCACAAGGGAATGGTATCGGCAGTGTCCTTGGAGTCAGCAGGAAACAAAGCAAGCGCTCACCAATATGGGCCGCATCTGAATGACTCACCACCTCATATGCACCGCTTAAATAGCTCAAATACACACTCAGCAATCAGACAGATGCAAAACATATGCAAAACTAAACTAAATACTTACCATGCAAAACAGGATAGCACAATGGGTGCTGCTAGCCTGGTAGTTACAGAACTGTGGATACAAAATATAGGTAAAAGGCTGCGCATCCCTGACCCAATACTGTACAATTGAATGGTTAATCGCTGTGGCGCACACCGCCCCCCCTGGACTAAAATGTACGCCCGCATCCAAACAATGCAATACTGGTCTATGGAGAAATTTTAGCTTCCATCATAGTTTTGCATGCAAAAATATAGATATACTGGACATCTGCACCAACGTTGAGGTAAATCTCCAGAGCAGATGTCCTTGGAGTGGCAAAATTTTCTGACACCCATGCAGCAGCCCACAGAACAGCAATCACCCAGTTCCACCTCCAACACCGATCGCCTGCAGAAGATGGTCAAGGACTACATGTCAGATGGCGTAGCCGTGTTGAACAATCCATCTACACCCTTCAATTATTGGGTCTCTAAGCTACACATCTGGCACGAACTGGCAATGTACGCAATAGAGGTGCTGGCTTGTCCTGCAGCCAGCGTTATGTCCGAACGCTGTTTCAGTGCTGCCGGAGGCATCATTACAGATCGGCGTATCCGCCTCTCCACAGCAAATGCAGACTGGCTGACAAATTAAAATGAATCAATCGTGGATTGGAAACGACTACGCAACACTCCCTAAGTCCGACCCCGACCAAGGACCATGAACATCTGTGATGGCTTAGCGTTGCCACTTTCCGTAATATCCCATTTCTATTTATTATTCACTGCATGGCGACAAAACTCATTGCTTTGCTTTGAAAATAATACAAGATTGTTGTTACCTGTGCCAACAAAAAACTGACATTTTCCGCATTTAAAAAGACAATTTCCCTTTGAAACTTAAAAATCGTTTTTCTCAAAAACTATAAGGTCCTTTTGGAAAAAAATAGTTTCCTCTTATACCCCCCCCCCCCCCCCCCCCCTGTCCACATACCCTGAAAATTTGGTCTATGTTACATGTAAGGAGGCTTTGCAAAGCAGGAAAGTTCGGGTCCCCATTGACTTCCATTATGTTCGGTGAACATCGGGACACCGTTCGGCCGAACGTTCTCGAACCCGAACATCTGGATGTTCGCCCAACACTAACCTTGATACACCCATCAATCACCTCCTGTCACCACCTGTTACCCCCTAGCGCTCCTATCCATCAGATCAGGCGCAATACAACTTGTCATCTAAGAGGCCACCCTGCTTATGACCGGTTCCACAAAATTCGCCCCCTCATAGACCACCTGTCATCAAAATTTGCAGGTGCGTTTATACCCCTGAACAGTCATTTTGAGACATTTGGTTTCCAGACTAATCACGGTTTTGGGCCCGTAAAATGCCAGGGCAGTATAGGAACCCCACAAGTGACACCATATTAGAAAAAAAGACACCCCAAGGTATTCTGTTAGGTGTATGACGAGTTCATAGAACATTTTATTTTTTGTCAAAAGTTAGCGGAAATTGATTTTTATTGTTTTTTTTCACAAAGTGTCATTTTTCACTAACTTGTGACAAAATAATAAAATCTTCTATGAACTCACCATACACCTAACGGAATACCTTGGGGTGTCTTCTTTCTAAAATGGGGTCACTTGTGGGGTTCCTATACTGTCCTGGCATTTTACGGGCCCTAAACCGTGAGGAGTAGTCAGAGGTGTATCTAGAGGGGTGCAGGTACGGCTCATGCCATGGGCGCCACAGAAACATGGGCCACGTCTCCTCCTGTGCTGCGCCGTTATGCCTGCCCGTATCTCCCCATCATTCAGATCAGATTAATTCTGCTACTTAATTTATGTATGTAGAGCTCACTTGGCTTAGTGTTAGAAAAGAGTACAGAGAGGGAAGAAAAAGAAACCAGTAACTTTCGCAATATCCTGAGCCAAAACACAGCAACCATAACACACGTAGCAGGAAAGGAAGCTGTTTTTAGAGGGGAAGGGGGGCTCTGACTGGAGGAGGGGGGGGGGCGCAATTTCAGCGTTTGCCATAGGCTCTTTATTACCCAGATACGCCCCTGGGAGTAGTCTAGAAAACAAATGCCTCAAAATGACCTGTGAATAGGATGTTGGGCCCCTTAGCAGACCTAGGCTGCAAAAAAGTCACACATGTGGTATCGCCGTACTCAGGAGAAGTAGTATAATGTGTTTTGGGGTGTATTTTTACACATACCCATGCTGAGTGGGAGAAATATCTCTGTAAATGGACAATTGTGTGGGGAAAAAAAAAAATTGTCATTTACAGAGATATTTCTCCCACCCAGCATGGGTATGTGTAAAAATACATCCCAAAACACATTATACTACTTCTCCTGAGTAAAGCAATACCACATGTGTGGCACTTTTTTGCAGCCTAACAGCGCTATGGGGCCCAAAGTCCAATGAGCACCTTTAGGCTTTACAGGGGTGCTTACAATTAGGCACCCCCCAAAATGCCAGGACAGTAAACACACCCCACAAATGACCCCATTTTGGAAAGTAGACACTTCAAGGTATTCAGAGAGGAGCATAGTGAGTCCGTGGCAGATTTCATTTTTTTTGTCGCAAGTTAGAAGAAATGGAAACTTTTTTTTTTTTGTCACAAAGTGTCATTTTCCGCTAACTTGCGACAAAAAATAAAATCTTCTATGAACTCACCATGCCTCTCAGTGAATACTTTGGGATGTCTTCTTTCCAAAATTGGGTCATTTGGGGGGTATTTATACTATCCTGGAATTTTAGCACCTCATGAAACATGACAGGTGGTCAGAAAAGTCAGAGATGCTTCAAAATGAGAAAATTCACTTTTGGCACCATAGTTGGTAAACGCTATAACTTTTACCCAAACCAATAAATATACACTTATTGGATTTTTTTTTTATCAAAGACATGTAGCACAATACATTTGGACAAAAATGTATATAGAAATTTTACTTTATTTAAAAAAAATGTCAGCACAGAAAGTAAAGGAAAACATTTTTTTGACAAAATTCATGTCTTTTTTGATGAATATAATAAAAACTAAAACTCGCAGCAGCAATCAAATAGCACCAAAAGAAAGCTGTATTAGTGAGAAGAAAAGGAGGTAAAATTCATTTAGGTGGTAGGTTGTATGACCGAGCCATAAACTGTGAAAGCTGCAGTGGTCTGAATGGAGAAAAAGGCTCTGGTCCTTAAAGAGAATCTGTATTGTTAAAATCGCACAAAAGTAAACATACCAGTGTGTTAGGGGACATCTCCTATTACCCTCTGTCACAATTTCGCCGCTCCTCGCCGCATTAAAAGTGGTTAAAAACAGTTTTAAAAAGTTTGTTTGTAAACAAACAAAATGGCCACCAAAACAGGAAGTAGGTTGATGTACAGTATGTCCACACATAGAAAATACATCCATACACAAGCAGGCTGTATACAGCATTCCTTTTGAATCTCAAGAGATCATTTGTGTGTTTCTTTCCCCCATGCACTGAAGTTTCAGGCTGCTCTTTTCTTCTTGCAAACAGCTTTGCCCTTGTTTGTAATTCCTCAGTATGTGAAAGCCCAGCCAGCTCAGAGGACGATTTATCCAGCTGATTAGAGCAGCTTCTCTCTTCTCTCTTATCTAAATAACACACAGGCAGTGTGCATAGAGGGGCCAGAAAGGGTGAGTTCATAGCAGAACCACAACACTGAAGAACTTGGCAGCCTTCCAGACACAGGCCGACAAGTCTGACAGGGGAAAGATACATTGATTTATTACAGAGACTGTCATAGTAGAAAGTGCTGCAGTTAGCCAGAACACATTAGAATAGCTTTTGGAACATGTAGGATGATAAAAAACAGGATGCAATTTTTGTTACGGAGTCTCTTTAAAGGATACCACAACTGAAATGTGACATAATGAGATAGACATGTTTATGTACAGTGCCTAGCACACAAATAACTATGCGGTGTTCCTTTTTTTTCTTTCTCTCTCTGAAAGTGTTAAATATCAGGTATGTAAGTGGCTGACTCAGTCTTGACACATACAGGAAGTGACTACAGTGTGACCCTCACTGATAAGAAATTCCTCTTTTTATCTCTTTCTTGCTCTCAGAAGCCATTTTCTGCTAGGAAAGTATTTTATAGGTGGAATTTCTTATCAGGGAGGGTCACACTGTAGTCACTTCCTGTCTGAGTCAGGACTGAGTCAGCCACTTACATACCTGATATTTAACTCTTTCAGGCACAGAAATAAAAAAATGAACACAGCATAGGTATTTGTGTGCTAGGCATTGTACATCCACATGTCCATCTCAACATGTCACATGTCAGTTGTGGTATCCTTTAAGGGGCGAAAAGACTGTGGTCCTCAAGTGGTTAAAAGACTTTTGTTGAGCGTGTGTATGGGGTAAGCCTATTTACAAATCAGGGCTGTGGAGAGAAGTACAAAAATCATCCAACTCAGACTCCTCAGTTTATAAAACTAGCGGCTCTAACTTCGACTCCAAGTACCCAAAATTGCTCCAACTCCTCCTCCAACTGTTACAAACTTTAGAATGAGAGGTCACCTGATCCCATCTTATCGCTGCCCAGGTAGGAGCTGTTACTGCGTACGCTGGTGTATGACAGGACCGAATCACCATTACTGCTACACTCACTGCAGAGAGAAGAGATCAGACACCATGTGACACCAGAGGAATACAGAGATTTATGTACGGACAATACACTGAACACAAAAATACATTGTAGTGTTAGGATAGCTTTACGCTAGGCCCCGCCCCCACACAATATGAATACTATGTCTGCAGGCTAAATAAAGCGCTCAGGTCTGCTTCTAGAACTGTAGGGGACACAAAAAAAGTAAAGGTCATGCAGAAAGCAAATAGGTGGTCTGGCACCATCAGCAGAAAGGAATCGATTCCTTCCACACACAGCACAGCGATTGTATCTCTCCTCCTAATTGAAAAGCAGCAGCCCCTCCCCCCCTACCTTCTCCTCCAGCACAGGTAGCTGGGTGGCTGTCCCCCCACCTTCTCCTCCAGCACAGGTAGCCGGGTGGTTGTTACCCGCTTACCCTCCAGTACAAGTAGCTAGATGCCCGTTACCACCCTTCACCCACATGGCCCAGTTAACGGGCCTAAGAGGCGACTCGAGGCCATGCCATTTAGGGCCATATTCTATTGCTGAACTCGCCAGCGCTAAGCACTGGCGAGTTCTTAACTTAGGCGATGGGGCATTGCCTAATCTAATTAAACTTTAGACCCCCCCAGGCGGAAAAGAACTCGCTTGGGCGATATAAATCGCCCAGCGAGTTCTTAACACCGAATCCAATTACCCTTATCATGTCTTTTCCCGGCAGACATGAGCGTTAGCTTAGACCTGCAAAAAGCAGGTCTAAACTAGCTAACGCACGTCGTCGCCGCAGCATCTGGGGGTCTCCTTTAATAAGGAGACCCCCAGAGCTCCCCGTCGGGTCGCCGCACAGTTTAGAAGCCCCCGCGCAGCTCTGCACCGGCACCCCTGTTGGCATACATACCGCCACAGATCACCCGCCACAAAATCCGTCGCGTAATTACAGTGCATCTAACACTGTAATTACTGTCGGCATGGAAGGAGCCCGGGCAAAGCATCTTTGAATCTGCAGTCTGGGCTCCCCATTGGTTCGCTGTCTAAACCAATAAAATGGCTCAGACAGCGGACCAATGGGGAGCCCAGGCTGCAGATTCAAAGACGCTTTGCCCGGGATCCTTCTATGCGGACAGTAATTACAGTGTTAGATACACTGTAATTGCGCGACGGATTTTGCGGCGAGAGGCGGCGGATGATCTGCGGCGGTATGTATGCCAGCAGGGGTGCCGGTGCAGAGCTGCACGGGGGGCTTCTAAACTGTGCGGCGACCCGACGGGGATCTCTGGGGGTCTCCTTATTAAAAGGAGACCCCCAGATGCAGCGGCGGAAGAAGGCGGCGGGCGAGTGCGCATGTGTGGGGAGTGAGGCCGTGGTGCTGATGGACAGCACCACAGCGTAAACCTCACTCCCCATCGCTCGGTAAAAGGGAGCATCGCTCAGGCTTTTGCCTGAGTAATGCTCCCTAACGATCGGCCATCGCGCGAAGGATATGGGCAATAGGATTTGCCGGTAATCCTCTCGCGATGGCAAGGTGATAAGTAGCTCGCATCTGCAAGCTACTTATCACCTTGAATAGGAAATGGACCTTACTCTCTTAGCTCTAGACACTAAACATGTTGTGTTATTTCTGTTCAAACAATGCCAGTTGCCTGGCGGACCTGCTGGTCTATTTAGCTGCAGTAAAGTCTAAATCACAACAGAAACAACCATACAGCTAATCTTGTCAGATCTGACAATAATGTCAAAAAACACCTGATCTGCTGCATGCATGCTCTGGGTCTATGGCTAAAAGCATTATAAGCAGAGACAGCCAGGCAACTGGTTTAGAAAAATAAATAGATAAATATGGCAGCCATAATATACCACTTGCTTCAGGGTCCCTTTAACAAATATACCGGAGTTCACACACTTATCCAATCGCTCCAAAAGTTGAGGAAACTCACTGGAATTCTTCACAACACATTTTTAGCTAATTTAAAAGCGGAGGCCTGGGGCCCCGACGCAGCGGACCGCGGGTCGGGTCCTGCAAGGGGCCCCCAGGCCGGAGGCCTGGGGCCCCGACGCAGCGGACCGCGGGTCGGGTCCTGCAAGGGGCCCCCAGGCCGGAGGCCTGGGGCCCCGACGCAGCGGACCGCGGGTCGGGTCCTGCAAGGGGCCCCCAGGCCGGAGGCCTGGGGCCCCGACGCAGCGGACCGCGGGTCGGGTCCTGCAAGGGGCCCCCAGGCCGGAGGCCTGGGGCCCCGACGCAGCGGACCGCGGGTCGGGTCCTGCAAGGGGCCCCCAGGCCGGAGGCCTGGGGCCCCGACGCAGCGGACCGCGGGTCGGGTCCTGCAAGGGGCCCCCAGGCCGGAGGCCTGGGGCCCCGACGCAGCGGACCGCGGGTCGGGTCCTGCAAGGGGCCCCCAGGCCGGAGGCCTGGGGCCCCGACGCAGCGGACCGCGGGTCGGGTCCTGCAAGGGGCCCCCAGGCCGGAGGCCTGGGGCCCCGACGCAGCGGACCGCGGGTCGGGTCCTGCAAGGGGCCCCCAGGCCGGAGGCCTGGGGCCCCGACGCAGCGGACCGCGGGTCGGGTCCTGCAAGGGGCCCCCAGGCCGGAGGCCTGGGGCCCCGACGCAGCGGACCGCGGGTCGGGTCCTGCAAGGGGCCCCCAGGCCGGAGGCCTGGGGCCCCGACGCAGCGGACCGCGGGTCGGGTCCTGCAAGGGGCCCCCAGGCCGGAGGCCTGGGGCCCCGACGCAGCGGACCGCGGGTCGGGTCCTGCAAGGGGCCCCCAGGCCGGAGGCCTGGGGCCCCGACGCAGCGGACCGCGGGTCGGGTCCTGCAAGGGGCCCCCAGGCCGGAGGCCTGGGGCCCCGACGCAGCGGACCGCGGGTCGGGTCCTGCAAGGGGCCCCCAGGCCGGAGGCCTGGGGCCCCGACGCAGCGGACCGCGGGTCGGGTCCTGCAAGGGGCCCCCAGGCCGGAGGCCTGGGGCCCCGACGCAGCGGACCGCGGGTCGGGTCCTGCAAGGGGCCCCCAGGCCGGAGGCCTGGGGCCCCGACGCAGCGGACCGCGGGTCGGGTCCTGCAAGGGGCCCCCAGGCCGGAGGCCTGGGGCCCCGACGCAGCGGACCGCGGGTCGGGTCCTGCAAGGGGCCCCCAGGCCGGAGGCCTGGGGCCCCGACGCAGCGGACCGCGGGTCGGGTCCTGCAAGGGGCCCCCAGGCCGGAGGCCTGGGGCCCCGACGCAGCGGACCGCGGGTCGGGTCCTGCAAGGGGCCCCCAGGCCGGAGGCCTGGGGCCCCGACGCAGCGGACCGCGGGTCGGGTCCTGCAAGGGGCCCCCAGGCCGGAGGCCTGGGGCCCCGACGCAGCGGACCGCGGGTCGGGTCCTGCAAGGGGCCCCCAGGCCGGAGGCCTGGGGCCCCGACGCAGCGGACCGCGGGTCGGGTCCTGCAAGGGGCCCCCAGGCCGGAGGCCTGGGGCCCCGACGCAGCGGACCGCGGGTCGGGTCCTGCAAGGGGCCCCCAGGCCGGAGGCCTGGGGCCCCGACGCAGCGGACCGCGGGTCGGGTCCTGCAAGGGGCCCCCAGGCCGGAGGCCTGGGGCCCCGACGCAGCGGACCGCGGGTCGGGTCCTGCAAGGGGCCCCCAGGCCGGAGGCCTGGGGCCCCGACGCAGCGGACCGCGGGTCGGGTCCTGCAAGGGGCCCCCAGGCCGGAGGCCTGGGGCCCCGACGCAGCGGACCGCGGGTCGGGTCCTGCAAGGGGCCCCCAGGCCGGAGGCCTGGGGCCCCGACGCAGCGGACCGCGGGTCGGGTCCTGCAAGGGGCCCCCAGGCCGGAGGCCTGGGGCCCCGACGCAGCGGACCGCGGGTCGGGTCCTGCAAGGGGCCCCCAGGCCGGAGGCCTGGGGCCCCGACGCAGCGGACCGCGGGTCGGGTCCTGCAAGGGGCCCCCAGGCCGGAGGCCTGGGGCCCCGACGCAGCGGACCGCGGGTCGGGTCCTGCAAGGGGCCCCCAGGCCGGAGGCCTGGGGCCCCGACGCAGCGGACCGCGGGTCGGGTCCTGCAAGGGGCCCCCAGGCCGGAGGCCTGGGGCCCCGACGCAGCGGACCGCGGGTCGGGTCCTGCAAGGGGCCCCCAGGCCGGAGGCCTGGGGCCCCGACGCAGCGGACCGCGGGTCGGGTCCTGCAAGGGGCCCCCAGGCCGGAGGCCTGGGGCCCCGACGCAGCGGACCGCGGGTCGGGTCCTGCAAGGGGCCCCCAGGCCGGAGGCCTGGGGCCCCGACGCAGCGGACCGCGGGTCGGGTCCTGCAAGGGGCCCCCAGGCCGGAGGCCTGGGGCCCCGACGCAGCGGACCGCGGGTCGGGTCCTGCAAGGGGCCCCCAGGCCGGAGGCCTGGGGCCCCGACGCAGCGGACCGCGGGTCGGGTCCTGCAAGGGGCCCCCAGGCCGGAGGCCTGGGGCCCCGACGCAGCGGACCGCGGGTCGGGTCCTGCAAGGGGCCCCCAGGCCGGAGGCCTGGGGCCCCGACGCAGCGGACCGCGGGTCGGGTCCTGCAAGGGGCCCCCAGGCCGGAGGCCTGGGGCCCCGACGCAGCGGACCGCGGGTCGGGTCCTGCAAGGGGCCCCCAGGCCGGAGGCCTGGGGCCCCGACGCAGCGGACCGCGGGTCGGGTCCTGCAAGGGGCCCCCAGGCCGGAGGCCTGGGGCCCCGACGCAGCGGACCGCGGGTCGGGTCCTGCAAGGGGCCCCCAGGCCGGAGGCCTGGGGCCCCGACGCAGCGGACCGCGGGTCGGGTCCTGCAAGGGGCCCCCAGGCCGGAGGCCTGGGGCCCCGACGCAGCGGACCGCGGGTCGGGTCCTGCAAGGGGCCCCCAGGCCGGAGGCCTGGGGCCCCGACGCAGCGGACCGCGGGTCGGGTCCTGCAAGGGGCCCCCAGGCCGGAGGCCTGGGGCCCCGACGCAGCGGACCGCGGGTCGGGTCCTGCAAGGGGCCCCCAGGCCGGAGGCCTGGGGCCCCGACGCAGCGGACCGCGGGTCGGGTCCTGCAAGGGGCCCCCAGGCCGGAGGCCTGGGGCCCCGACGCAGCGGACCGCGGGTCGGGTCCTGCAAGGGGCCCCCAGGCCGGAGGCCTGGGGCCCCGACGCAGCGGACCGCGGGTCGGGTCCTGCAAGGGGCCCCCAGGCCGGAGGCCTGGGGCCCCGACGCAGCGGACCGCGGGTCGGGTCCTGCAAGGGGCCCCCAGGCCGGAGGCCTGGGGCCCCGACGCAGCGGACCGCGGGTCGGGTCCTGCAAGGGGCCCCCAGGCCGGAGGCCTGGGGCCCCGACGCAGCGGACCGCGGGTCGGGTCCTGCAAGGGGCCCCCAGGCCGGAGGCCTGGGGCCCCGACGCAGCGGACCGCGGGTCGGGTCCTGCAAGGGGCCCCCAGGCCGGAGGCCTGGGGCCCCGACGCAGCGGACCGCGGGTCGGGTCCTGCAAGGGGCCCCCAGGCCGGAGGCCTGGGGCCCCGACGCAGCGGACCGCGGGTCGGGTCCTGCAAGGGGCCCCCAGGCCGGAGGCCTGGGGCCCCGACGCAGCGGACCGCGGGTCGGGTCCTGCAAGGGGCCCCCAGGCCGGAGGCCTGGGGCCCCGACGCAGCGGACCGCGGGTCGGGTCCTGCAAGGGGCCCCCAGGCCGGAGGCCTGGGGCCCCGACGCAGCGGACCGCGGGTCGGGTCCTGCAAGGGGCCCCCAGGCCGGAGGCCTGGGGCCCCGACGCAGCGGACCGCGGGTCGGGTCCTGCAAGGGGCCCCCAGGCCGGAGGCCTGGGGCCCCGACGCAGCGGACCGCGGGTCGGGTCCTGCAAGGGGCCCCCAGGCCGGAGGCCTGGGGCCCCGACGCAGCGGACCGCGGGTCGGGTCCTGCAAGGGGCCCCCAGGCCGGAGGCCTGGGGCCCCGACGCAGCGGACCGCGGGTCGGGTCCTGCAAGGGGCCCCCAGGCCGGAGGCCTGGGGCCCCGACGCAGCGGACCGCGGGTCGGGTCCTGCAAGGGGCCCCCAGGCCGGAGGCCTGGGGCCCCGACGCAGCGGACCGCGGGTCGGGTCCTGCAAGGGGCCCCCAGGCCGGAGGCCTGGGGCCCCGACGCAGCGGACCGCGGGTCGGGTCCTGCAAGGGGCCCCCAGGCCGGAGGCCTGGGGCCCCGACGCAGCGGACCGCGGGTCGGGTCCTGCAAGGGGCCCCCAGGCCGGAGGCCTGGGGCCCCGACGCAGCGGACCGCGGGTCGGGTCCTGCAAGGGGCCCCCAGGCCGGAGGCCTGGGGCCCCGACGCAGCGGACCGCGGGTCGGGTCCTGCAAGGGGCCCCCAGGCCGGAGGCCTGGGGCCCCGACGCAGCGGACCGCGGGTCGGGTCCTGCAAGGGGCCCCCAGGCCGGAGGCCTGGGGCCCCGACGCAGCGGACCGCGGGTCGGGTCCTGCAAGGGGCCCCCAGGCCGGAGGCCTGGGGCCCCGACGCAGCGGACCGCGGGTCGGGTCCTGCAAGGGGCCCCCAGGCCGGAGGCCTGGGGCCCCGACGCAGCGGACCGCGGGTCGGGTCCTGCAAGGGGCCCCCAGGCCGGAGGCCTGGGGCCCCGACGCAGCGGACCGCGGGTCGGGTCCTGCAAGGGGCCCCCAGGCCGGAGGCCTGGGGCCCCGACGCAGCGGACCGCGGGTCGGGTCCTGCAAGGGGCCCCCAGGCCGGAGGCCTGGGGCCCCGACGCAGCGGACCGCGGGTCGGGTCCTGCAAGGGGCCCCCAGGCCGGAGGCCTGGGGCCCCGACGCAGCGGACCGCGGGTCGGGTCCTGCAAGGGGCCCCCAGGCCGGAGGCCTGGGGCCCCGACGCAGCGGACCGCGGGTCGGGTCCTGCAAGGGGCCCCCAGGCCGGAGGCCTGGGGCCCCGACGCAGCGGACCGCGGGTCGGGTCCTGCAAGGGGCCCCCAGGCCGGAGGCCTGGGGCCCCGACGCAGCGGACCGCGGGTCGGGTCCTGCAAGGGGCCCCCAGGCCGGAGGCCTGGGGCCCCGACGCAGCGGACCGCGGGTCGGGTCCTGCAAGGGGCCCCCAGGCCGGAGGCCTGGGGCCCCGACGCAGCGGACCGCGGGTCGGGTCCTGCAAGGGGCCCCCAGGCCGGAGGCCTGGGGCCCCGACGCAGCGGACCGCGGGTCGGGTCCTGCAAGGGGCCCCCAGGCCGGAGGCCTGGGGCCCCGACGCAGCGGACCGCGGGTCGGGTCCTGCAAGGGGCCCCCAGGCCGGAGGCCTGGGGCCCCGACGCAGCGGACCGCGGGTCGGGTCCTGCAAGGGGCCCCCAGGCCGGAGGCCTGGGGCCCCGACGCAGCGGACCGCGGGTCGGGTCCTGCAAGGGGCCCCCAGGCCGTCCTTGTTAAATGATTTAATATATAGGTCACAAAGGTTCTGTTCTGTTCTGTTCTGTTCTGTTCTGTTCTGTTCTGTTCTGTTCTGTTCTGTTCTGTTCTGTTCTGTTCTGTTCTGTTCTGTTCTGTTCTGTTCTGTTCTGTTCTGTTCTGTTCTGTTCTGTTCTGTTCTGTTCTGTTCTGTTCTGTTCTGTTCTGTTCTGTTCTGTTCTGTTCTGTTCTGTTCTGTTCTGTTCTGTTCTGTTCTGTTCTGTTCTGTTCTGTTCTGTTCTGTTCTGTTCTGTTCTGTTCTGTTCTGTTCTGTTCTGTTCTGTTCTGTTCTGTTCTGTTCTGTTCTGTTCTGTTCTGTTCTGTTCTGTTCTGTTCTGTTCTGTTCTGTTCTGTTCTGTTCTGTTCTGTTCTGTTCTGTTCTGTTCTGTTCTGTTCTGTTCTGTTCTGTTCTGTTCTGTTCTGTTCTGTTCTGTTCTGTTCTGTTCTGTTCTGTTCTGTTCTGTTCTGTTCTGTTCTGTTCTGTTCTGTTCTGTTCTGTTCTGTTCTGTTCTGTTCTGTTCTGTTCTGTTCTGTTCTGTTCTGTTCTGTTCTGTTCTGTTCTGTTCTGTTCTGTTCTGTTCTGTTCTGTTCTGTTCTGTTCTGTTCTGTTCTGTTCTGTTCTGTTCTGTTCTGTTCTGTTCTGTTCTGTTCTGTTCTGTTCTGTTCTGTTCTGTTCTGTTCTGTTCTGTTCTGTTCTGTTCTGTTCTGTTCTGTTCTGTTCTGTTCTGTTCTGTTCTGTTCTGTTCTGTTCTGTTCTGTTCTGTTCTGTTCTGTTCTGTTCTCCTGGCTTGTAATTAACAGTTTTAGGCAGTGATTACTAACAAAAGTCATGGCTTCTAACCAGAGTATCATAGGCTGAGAACTAGCTCACTGTGTGATGCAGAGCTTGGGGGGGGGGGGGGGGGGGTGTAAAGCTTCTGCCAATGACAAGCAGTGCTACACATTACACACATTCCAGCCTCAACAGGACAGAGGGAAGGAGATAAGATTTATTACAGAGACAGTGCAAGTAGGAAAGGCTGCAGTAAGACAGGCCACATTAGAACAGGCATAGGAATTTATAGGATACAATAAATAAGGCTGAACATTTTGTTACAGAGTCTCTTTAAGGCAGGTGTAAAAAAAAAAAAATAATAAAAAAAAAAAATTGCTGACAAAATAATTTTTATAAATCCAAGTAGCATTTATTCTTTATCATTTAAAATAATGCAGTAAACAGATGAGAAATCTTCAACAATATTTGGGGTGACCGCCCTTCGCCTTCAAAACAGCATCAATTATTTTAGGTACACTTGCAGTATTTGAAGGAGCTCACCTGGTAGGTTGTTCCAATCATCAATGGAGAATTCACCTCAGATCTTCTGTAGATGTGAAGTTGTAGGCTTCCTCACAACCTTCTGTCTCCATGTAATCCCAGACACACTCCATGTGGAGATCAGGTCTCTGTGGGGGCCAAACCATCACTTCCAAAGACTTCTTTATGCTAAACATGGTTCCTAATCACTTTGGCTGTATTTCTGGGGTTATTTTCCTGCTGCAGAATAAATGTGGGGCCAATCATACGCCTCTCTAATGAATAAGAACAGCACACAGTATACCCACATATATGATTTTCACCTTTGTTTCATAAATATCACACATGGAAAAAAAAAAAAAAAAAGGTTCATTTGGCATCTTGTTAAACGGGTGGTCAAAGCGACAGCCAGTAACCGTGCCAAATTTTGCCAGGAAGAGTGAAGTGGGCGTCATGTTGAACAAACCCAACAGCCAATGAAAAGAGATCCCACCACAGGCAAATATACACAGCAGTGGAGAGAGGGATTAGTCAGTCCATCTTGTGTTCTACAGTGGGATGCCAAAGTTTGGGCAACCTTGTTAATAGTCATGATTTTACTGTATAAATCGTTGGTTGTAACAATAAAAAAAGTCAGTTAAATATAGCATATAGGAGAGAGACAGTGATATTTGATAAGTGAAATTACATTTATTGGATTTACAGAACGTGTGCAATAATTGTTTAAACATTAGGCAGGTGCATAATTTTGGGCACCACAAAAAAGAAATGAAATCAATATTTAGTAGATCCTCCTTTTGCAGACATTAAAGCCTCTAAACGCTTTCTGTAGGTTCCAATGGCAGTCTGGATTCTAGTTGAAGGTATTTTGCACCATTCCTCTTTACAAAACATCTCTAGTTCATTCAGGTTTGATGGCTTCTGAGTATTGACAGCTCTCTTTAAAGGACTTTACGAGGCCTGTTTTCTAAAAAAAAAAAAAAAGTTAGATACCTGTGTCAGTTTGGAAGGCACGGAGGGCGCCATCCACGCCCTCTGTGCCGTTACGCCGGGTCCCCGCCGATCAATATCCCCCCTGAACGTCCCTCGACCGCACGGCCCGGGTCGGGCTCTCCAGCCTCCACAAAGATGGCCGCCGGAGCTGGTCGCGGCTGCGCAGTCTGCATAGCCGCGAGTGCGGCTGCGCAGCTCTACGGCCAACCCCCCCGATCCACGGTACAGGAAACAGCCTGTACCGTGGATTGGGGGGGGGTTGGCCTTAGAGCTGTGCAGCCGCACTCGCGGCTATGCAGACTGCGCAGCCGCGACCAGCTCCTGCGGCCATCTTTGTGAAGGCTGGAGAGCCTGACCCGGGCCGTGCAGTGGGGACCCGGCGGAACGGCACGGAGGGCGCGGACGGCGTCCTCCGTGCCTTAGAAACTGACACAGGTATCTAACTTTTTTTTATTTTAATTTTTTTTAGAAAACAGGCCTCGTAAGTCCTTTAACTCACACCACAGATGATTTTCAATTATATTCAGGTCTGGGGACTGAGATGGCCAATACAGAATGTTGTACTTGTTCCTCTGCCTTAGTGGATTTTGAGCAGTGTTTAGGGTCCTTGTCTTGTTGAAAGATCCAGTCCCGGTGCAGCTGCAGTTTTGTCACTGATTCCTGGACATTGGTCTCCAGAATCTGCTGATACTGAGTGGAATCTATGCGTCTCAACTTTGACAATATTTCCAGTCCCTGCACTGGCCCCCCAGCATGATGGAACCACTAAAATATTTTACTGTAGGTAGCTGATGTTTTTCTTGGAATGCAGTGTTCTTTTTCCTCCATGCATAACACCCCTGTTATGCCCAAGTAACTCATCAGTCTACAGCACCTTATTCCAAAATGAAGCTGGCTTGTCCATGTGCTTTATCATATTTCAAGCGGCTCTGTTTGTGCTGTGGGCTTCCTCTGCATCACTCTCGCGTTACAGCATCTCCTTGTGTAAAGTGCGCCGAATGGTTGAAAGATGCACATCATTTCCATCTGCAGCAAGATGATGTTGTAGGTCTTTGGTGCTGGTCTGTGGGTTGACTCACTATTCTCACCATTCGTTGCTTCTGTCTGAGATTTTTCTTGGTCTGCCATTTCGAGCCTTAACTTGAACTTAACCTGTGGTCTTCCATTTTCTCAATAAGTTCCTAACTGTGGAAACAGACAGCTGGAATCTCTGGGACAGCTTTCTGTATCCTTCCCCTAAACCATAATGGGGAACAATCTTTGTCTTCAGGTCATTTGAAAGTTGTTTTGAGACCCCCATGTTTCTATTCTTCAGAGAAAGTTTTTTTTTTTAATTTTTTTTTAAAGAGGGAAACTTACAATTACCCCCTAAATACTCTCTCATAATTGGATTCACCTGTGTATGTAGGCCAGGGGTCACTGACCTTCCCAAGCCAATTTGAGTTCCAATAATTAGTTCAAAACGTTTTGGAATCAATAAAATGACAATAGTGCCCAAATGTATGCACCTGCCTAATGTGCAATTGACCCATGGGGGAGGAGAAGTTTATCCTCAGCTCGCAAGTAAAAAAAAAACTAAAAAAAAAAAAAACAAAAAAAAGACTCCGATTAGACCTACCGGTAATGGAGTTTCTGATTGTCATCCGGGACAACCCGAGATCCGGTCCCGCCCAGGATCTGGGGAAACACCAAATCAAGAAGTTTAAAAGCCCCCGCCCTCCCTCAATCCTCAGTGCGTCTGAAAGTAAGTAGCCTAGAAACACCAAGGTGAAGGAAGAACTAGACACCCCTAGTGCCTAAAGATTCCCTATGCTCCTAAATAGCAGAAAAGGTGCCGGATAGGAAAGGGAAGGGTTATAGATGTTTGTCCCGGATGACAATCAGAAACTCCATTACCGGTAGGTCTAATCGGAGTCTTTCTCTAATTGTCATCCGGGACAACCCGAGAGATAGACAAGAAGTCTTTACTAAAGACTCACCTTAGGGAGGGACCACCGCCTGAAGCACCTTTCTGCCAAACGACTGGTCTTGTTGTGATAAAACATCCACTCTGTAATGCTTGATAAAGGTAGATGCATTTGACCATGTTGCCGCTTGACAAATCTGGTGAATGGTGGCTCCTGCCCTCTCCGCCCATGATGTGGATAAAGAGCGAGTTGAGTGAGCTTTAATGTTACTAGGAACGGGACTATCACTACTCTCATATGCTAAGGTAATGGTTTGTCTGATCCATCTGGCGATTGTTTGTCTGGACGCCTGCTGACCTGTATTCTTTCCTGAAAATAGGACCAATAGACTACTGGATTTCCTAAAGTCTCTAGATCTAGAAAGATAAACTAATAAAGATCTCCTAACGTCCAGACAGTGAAAAGATTCCTCTTTAACCCCCGCTGGCCTATCACAAAATGAGGGAAGAATGATCTCCTGAGACCTATGGAATTCCGATGTTACCTTAGGCAAATAAGAAGGGTCTAACCTGAGTCTTGCACTATCAGGACAAATAATGAGGAATGGATCCTTGATGGATAATGCCTGAAGATCACCTAAACGTCTTGCCGACGTTATAGCAATCAAAAAAGCCAATTTCAGTGTTAGAAATTTTATATCAATCTTCTCTATGGGTTCAGAAGGATCTACTGTCAGTCTGTTCAGTACTAAAGACAGATCCCATTGTGGAAAAATTTTTGACTTGGCTGGAGTTGACCTCTGTAAAGCTTTGAAAAAGTTCTTTACTAACTCCTCCTGCGCCAAATGTCTATCTAACAATATGGATAGGGCCGAGCACTGGACCTTGAGAGTGCTGGGAGCTAACTTCATTTCAAAACCGACCTGGAGAAACTCCAGAACTGAACTGGTTAAATGCTGATGCCTCGCTTTAGCTTCACACCATGCTAAATAGACCCTCCAGACTTTTCGATAAATGCTTTGAGTTACAGGCTTCCTACATTTCATTAGAGTCTCGATAACTTTTCCTGACAGGCCCTTCTGTCTTAAGATTACCCTCTCAGGATCCAGGCTGCCAGTTTGAACAAATCTGGATTGGGATGGATTAGAGGTCCCTGGATCAATAGATTCGGACGGAGTGGGAGGGGCCATGGAGGTTGTGTTGTCATTTTCAATAATGTCGCATACCAAGGCCTTTTTGGCCATTGGGGTGCTATCAGAATTAGGCTCCCCCCTTCTCTTTGAAGTTTTAGAAGAGCTTGAGAAATTAAGACTGTGGGAGGGAAGGCATACCCCAGAACAAACCCCTCAAGGAAGATTCAGCGCATCCAATCCCAGAGACTTGCTGCTTCTGTGAAGGGAGAAAAATCTTTCCACCTTCGCATTCTTTGGGGATGCGAAAAGATCTACCTGAGGCCAACTCCCCTGAGCACGATTCCCCCTGGCTGTTGCGCCCCAACCCCAAGAACTTGCATCCGTAAAGATCTTTACTGGATCTATCTGTCTCCAGAATCGACCCTCGGTGAGATTGTGATTGTCCAACCACCAGAGTAGGCTGGATTTCACTGAGTCGGGAATAGGAATGAGTAGATCCAGGGAATCCTCTGATTTGTCCCAATTGGAAAGTAACAGGGATTGTAGCACTCTGCCGTGAGACTGAGCCCACGTCACTGCAGGGATCGACGCTGAAAATGGACCGAGGACTCTCATGATGTGGCGAAGAGAAGATCTCTCCTGAACCATCAGAGAATTTACCTCCGATTGGATTTTCAGGACTTTCTCTGGAGGGAGAAAGATCTTTCTTTCGATCGAATCTATATTGTAGCCCAGAAACGTAATCTGCTGAACCGGCTGGAGCGCCGACTTGCCGAAATTGACAATCCATCCAGCCTGAGTCAGAGTCCTGATAACAATGTCCCGGTGTGAACACACCAGATCTATTGTCTCCGCAAAAACCAAAAGATCGTCTAGATATGGGACTATCGAGATTCCCTGGATCCTTAATTCCTTCATAATCTCTGCCAGGACCTTTGTGAATACTCGAGGGGCTGATGCTATGCCAAATGGGAGTGCCTGAAACTGAAAGTGTTGAACATGGGAGGGAGTTCGAATTGCAAACCTTAGATACTTCTGATGTCTGCAAAAAATCGGAATGTGCAGGTAGGCGCCTCCGCGGGGGTTCGACTGAAAACTGAAGACGGTAGCCTTCTTTTATAATACGAAAAACAACAGGATTGGGATTTAGCTTCTCCCATTCTAACCGAAAATAAATCAGCCTTCCCCCTACTGGTAAAACGTCATTTATTCTGCTTGGGAGGATTTGTCCTACCAAGGACAAACCCTCCTTTTCCCCTTCCTTTAGGAAAGGACCATTTCCTCTGCACATTCCTATTTCTTACCTGCTCCTCTCCCTGTTTCTTAGGAACAAAAGGTCTTTTAGGCCTGAGATTCCTCTTTTTATTAGGGAATTGTTTCCCTTTTTCTGCCGAACGGGCTAAAATATCCTCCAGACCTGATCCAAATAAAAGATTACCCTCGAAAGGTATAGAACAGAGTCTATTTCTGGATGTCTGGTCCCCCTCCCAGGTTTTCAGCCATATTGCCCGCCGAGCCGAGTTAATTAATGCTGTGGTACGCGCAGAAACTCGAATGAGTTCCGTGACTGCGTCGGCCAAAAAGGCCACCGCCTTAAGCACCACCGGCAAAGAGGCTGCATAATCTTTAAGAGGAACCCCCTTAGAGATTTGCTCAATGAGGTTATCCATCCAAATTTTCAAATTGCGCGAAATGCAAGTGGCTGAAATACCTGGAATGAAGCCAAAGGCTGCTGATTCCCAGGCCTTTTTAAGTAGGGAATCTACCTACTTGTCCATTACATCCTTGAGGACACCCGAATCCTCAAACGATAAATCGGAATCTTTGGAGTATTTAGATAAGGAGGCACCTAGCTTAGGACATTTCGTCCATTTATCAATCTCTGATTGAGAAAAAGGAAACTTTCTTTTAGATGATTTGGGTATAAATAAAGGTTTTTCTGGGTTCTGCCATTGGGAGATAATAATTTCCTGCAGAGTTCTATGAATGGGGAATACTCTCCCTGTAGCCTGGCCCAGACCTGAGTATACCTGATCCTGAGGTGTAATCTCTGGAACCGCCTCTTTGATCTGTTCCGTGGAGTATACAGCCTTTAATAGTTCGGAAGATTCCTCAGGAGAAAAGAGAAATCTAGGAGCTCTTACTAAATCCTCTTTCCCCGAATCCCCGGAACCGGGTTGCTCCCCCTCCTCTAAAGAGACTGACCCCGAACCATCCTCCCCCTCCTTCCTCCTCAGCCCCCAAAATATCCACTACGGATGTGGGCTGTAACCCAACCCCAGAGGGTATAGTAGAAGGGCCTGGCAGGGGATCAGAGGGGGGAGGAACAAAGGATTCCTTAAATTTATCTAATGTTTCCTGCATATTCTTATTGACTACCTCAATGACTCCCTTCAACAAGTTAGAGGTCTCTGATGCCACAATAGAGTCTGTGCACGCCTGGCAAACATTTCTAGGGGCATCCGGAGGGATCTTAGTGTTACACAACCCACATCTTTTATACTTGGGCGGAACATTAGATTTAGGATCAGTCTTTGCCTGAAATAAAACATACAAAGAAACAGGCATATAACTGAAAAGTCATCCAAGGTGATATAGATATGCATACGAAACACATCACCCTCCACTGGAGGACTTACCACCCCTGACCCGGATGGCTGCGTCTGTGAGGAGGACTTGGCTGCCGGTACTGCCACCTCCGATTGCTGCTGCTGTTGTGGCGGCTGCGGCCTCCTACAGAACGCTCGGGGAGACGCCAGGAACACGCTGTTTTTCCCTTCCTGGTTCCCCGTGATCCTCCCCTCTAGTGGTCACCTGACGTCAGTGCGCGCTCCGCCGTCATCGCGGAAGTTGCCGAAGCCCGACGCCGGATACGCCTTGCAGAGCCGGCGTCAGGCGAGGAGAGGAAAGGCACGCCGACCTCCAAACACCACTCGGTCGCTGCCTTCTATGCGCAGAAGGGATTGCAGTTGAGCACCCACCTCCGCAAGCGCTTTCCACTGCCCGTCCCTCTGCTTCCAATAAAACACCCTCTGGTGAGTAATACAAAAATAACAAACTAACGGAGCTTGCTTCCAACAGGTGTTTCCGCTGCGGAAACACAGATGAACTGAGGATTGAGGGAGGGCGGGGGCTTTTAAACTTCTTGATTTGGTGTTTCCCCAGATCCTGGGCGGGACCGGATCTCGGGTTGTCCCGGATGACAATTAGAGAAAAAACAGGTAAGCAAAAAGGTTAATATTTGGTTACCAATGTCATTGTTTGGTTTGAACATATTTAATAAAGTTTAAAAAGTTAATGTTATTGAAGTGCTTTGCTGCTTTTTTTTTTTTTTTTTTTCCCCTTCTTCTTTCTTCTCTTTTTTTCCAACCGACCAATCAGCTGCAGCACTGATGCATCCAGACAGAAGCATTGCGCTTCTGTCAGGTTACACAAAATCAGTGCATGCAGCGCTGTAGGACGAGATTTCTCCTCCACAGTAAAAAAGATACGTTTGCCGAGGCATATGGGCCGAGGAGTGGTGTTGGGGTTCATATGCTTTGGCAAGCACTTTGTATCAAAAGAGAACTCAAGCAATGATTTCTCCATTCACATCAATCGATGTGGAGGAATAAATCAGGTTTGCCAGGGCATACGAGCTGGTGGGTTTGGATTTTTTGGGGTGGCAGCTCCTATGTCCAGGCGGACGCCTTCCCCTCTTTCTTTTCTTTCACTTTTTTTGCAGATATTTGTTCATCCACATTGGTCGATGCGAATGAAGGGATGTTTGCCGTTCATTTTTCCTTTTAGCCCAGAATGCACTACCTGTATGCCCAATATAAGGAGTATAGCAGAAATACTGGCCATACATGTAATGATTGCAGAGGCCCTAAAATGCCAGGACAGACCCCACAAAATGACCCCATTTTGGAAAGAGGACACCCCAAAGTATTCCGTGAGGTGCATGGTGAGTTCATAGAAGATTGTTTTTTGTCACAAGTTAGCATAAATTGTTGTTTTTTTTTGTTATTTTTCACAAAGTATCCTTTTCTGCTAACTTGTGACAAAAAATACATTTTTTTTTTTATAAACTCACCATGCCCCTCATGGAATACTTTGTGGTGCCTTATTTCCAAAATGGGGTCATTTGTGGGGTTTGTTAAAGGGACTCCGAGCTCGGAAAAAAAAAAAAAAAAAAGGAAAGTTGTACTCACCAGGGGCTTTTTCCAGCCCAGTGCTGGTCGGGAGGTCCCACGCCGGCGTCCTGGCTCCTCTCCGGAATGGCTGGCAGGCCGCAGCCCAGGCGACACTCTCCCGAGTGTCGGGCTGCTTCTTCCGCATATGACGCGGATTACGTCACACGCCGGCCGCCTCGCGTCATCACAGCGGCCGGCGTGAAAGTACTGCGCATGCGCGAACAAAGCGCGCATGCGCAGTACTTTCACGCCGGCCGCCGTGATGACGCGAGGCGGCCGGCGTGTGACGTAATCCGCGTCATATGCGGAAGAAGCAGCCCGACACTCGGGAGAGTGTCGCCTGGGCTGCGGCCTGCCAGCCATTCCGGAGAGGAGCCAGGACGCCGGCGTGGGACCTCCCGACCAGCACTGGGCTGGAAAAAGCCCCTGGTGAGTACAACTTTCCTTTTTTTTCAGAGCTCGGAGTCCCTTTAACTGTCCTGTCATGTGGAAGGGGGGGGGGGGCTAAATTGTGAGCACCCCTGTAAAGCCCAAAGGTAGTCATTGCACGTTGAGCCCCTTAGCGCAGTTAGGCTGCAAAAAAAGTGCCTCACATGCTATCGCCGTACCCGGAAAAAGTAGACCAATGTGTTTTGGGGTGTATTTTTACACATACCCATATTGGGTGGGAGAAAGATCTCTGTAAATTGACAATTGTGTGTAAAGAAATCAAAAAATTGTCATTTACAGAGATATTTCTTCCACCCAGCATGGTTATATGTAAAAATACACCCCAAAACACATTGGTCTACTTCTCCCGAGTACGCCGATACCCCATGTGTGGCACTTTTTTGCACCCTAACTGCGCTAAGGGGCCCAGAGTCCACTGAGTACCTTTAGCATTTCACAGGTCATTTTGAAACATTTGGTTTCAAGACTACTCCTCACAGTTTAGGGCCCCTAAAATGCCAGAGCAGTATAGGAACCCCACAAATGACCCCATTTTACAAAGAGGACATCCTAAGGTACTCCATTAGGAGTATGGTGAGTTCATAGAAGATTTTACTTTTTGTCACAAGTTAGCGGAAAATGATTTTTATTGTGTTTTTTTTTTTTTTTTTTTTTACCAAAACACAATAAAAATCATTTTCCGCTAACTTGTGACAAAAAGTAAAATCTTCTATGAACTCACCATACTCCTAATGGAGTACCTTGGAGTGTCTGCTTTCTAAAATAGGGTCATTTGTGGGGTTCCTATTAGTGTTGGGCGAACATCCAGATGTTCGGGGTGGTTCGGCCGAACATGCCCCCGATATTCGGCATGTTCGGGCCGAACCCCGAACTCAATGCAAGTCTATGGGGACCCCGAATATGCCCCTTTGGGGCCCAGCATAAAGGGAGATCATGCCCTGAGCGTGGGGAGGAGGGGGGGGGGGGGTCGTAAATGCCTCCCCGCTAAGCTCTCCCTTCTGCTGGTCCCTATAAAATTAGATATAAGTCCCCCGAAAGTACCTGGCAGGCTGGCAGGAGGAGGGCAGGAAGAGGGCAGCCGGAGATCATAGGCGCTAGTACCATCTGATACTTCCGCCCTCTCTCTGACGCACTTCCTGTTTACATTTTTAGTCGCGTCAAGAGAGCAGAAGTGCCACGATGATGCGTACGAGGGTACGCGCCATCTACATGATGACACGTACCCTCGTACGCGTCATCGCGGTACTTTTGCTCTCTCATGAAGCGACTACAAATGTAAACAGGAAGTGCGTCAGAGAGAGGGCGGAAGTACCAGATGGTACTAGCGCCTATGATCTCCGGCTGCCCTCCTCCTGCCAGGTACTTTCGGGGGACTTATATCTAATTTTATAGGGACCAGCAGAAGGGAGAGCTTAGCGGGGAGGCATTTACGACCCCCCCCCCCCCCCCGCGCGCTCGGGGCATGCTCTCCCTTTATGCTGGGACGATATAGGGGACTTTGTTCGGCCGGACACAGCTGTGCTCGGCCGAACACAGAAGGCCTGTTTGGGTTCGGGCAGCGTGGCCGAGCACCCTCCCGAACACCATGAGGTGTTCGGGGGGTGCCGAACCGAACCCGAACAGGCCAAAATCCGGGCGAACCCGAACAGTGGCGAACACTGTTCGCCCAAAACTAGTTCCTATACTGCCCTGGCATTTTAGGGGCCCTAAACCGTGAGGAGTAGCCTTGAAACCAAATGCCGCAAAATGACCTGTGAAATGCTAAAGGTACTCATTGGACTCTGGGCCCCTTAGCGCAGTTAGGGTGCAAAAAAGTGCCACACATGTGGTATCGCCGTACTCAGGAGAAGTAGTACAATGTGTTTTGGGGTGTATTTTTATACATACCCATGCTGGGTGGGAGAAATCTCTCTGTAAATGGACAATTGTGTGTAAAATCAAAAAAAATTGTCATTTACAGAGATATTTCTCCCACCCAGCATGGGTATGTGTAAAAATGCACCCCAAAACACATTGTACTACTTCTCCCGAGTATGGCGATACCTTATGTGTGACACTTTTTTGCAGCCAAACTGCGCTAAGGGGCCCACAGTGCAATGACTACCTTTAGGCTTTACAGGGGTGCTTACAATTCAGCACCCCCAAAATGCCAGAACAGTAAACACACCCCACAAATGACCCCATTTTGAAAAATAGACACTTCAAGGTATTCATTGAGGGGCATGTTGAGTCCATGGCAGATTTAATTTTTTTTTTTTTGTTACAAGTTAGCAGAAATGGAAACCTTTTTTTTTTTTTTTTTGTGTGACAAAGTGTAATTTTCCGCTAACTTGTGACAAAAAAATAAAACCTTCTATGAACTCACCATGCCTCTTAGTGAGTACTTTGGGATGTCTTCTTTCCAAAATGGGGTGATTTGTGGGGTATTTATACTATCCTGGAACTTTAGCACCTCATGAAACATGACAGGTGGTCAGGAAAATCAGAGATGCTTAAAAATGGGAAAATTCACTTTTGGCACCATAGTTGGTAAACGCTATAACTTTTACCCAATCCAATAAATATACACAATGTTTTTTTTTTTTTTTTATTTGTTTTTTTTTTTTACAAAATTCATGTCTTTGTTGATGAATATAATAAAAACTAAAAACTCGCAGCAGCAATCAAATAGCATCAAAAGAAAGCTGTATTAGTAAGAAGAAAAGGACACAAAATTAATTTAGGTGGTAGGTTGTATGACCCAGCAATAAACCGTTAAAGCTGCAGTGGTCTGAATGGAAATAACAGCGCTGGTCCTTAAGGGGGGGGGGGGGGGGGGTGTAAAGACTGAGTCCTCAAGTGGTTAAAAAGTGGGCGATTTTAGTTTGGGAGGTAAACAGCTATTTTTAGGTGTAATATAATGTAATTCTTTATTTTAAAAATGTATGTGGGTGCAGTTTACTATTTGGCCACAGTCAAAAAAGTTCCTAGAGCGTACGATCATGCTGCCAGGAACTATTAGGAGGCTGCACATTTTGTTTCGCGCTCTCTGCTTAGAAAGCGTCGGTATTTCTCCGGGGGGCTTAGATCGGTGAATGGGAATTATATTCCCATTCACTGATCAGGGGGCTAGCGGCAGGCAACGGGAGCATGCGCGGGAGTGCGCCCGATCGCGCGCACCGCGCTGCAGGAGCAGCACAGTCTATCTGGACGGATATATCTGTCCAGATAGGACGAAGTGGTTATTAAAAGTGGTTTGCACCTTGGATATCTGCCTTGCAGGCCGTTTTTGCCCAGTCTCTTTCTTATGGTGGAGTTGTGAACACTGACCTTAATTGAGGCAAGTGAGGCCTGCAGTTCTTTAGATGTTGTCCTGGGGTCTTTTGTGGCCTCTCGGATGAGTTTTCTCTGCGCTCTTGGGGTAATTTTGGTCGGTTGGCCGGCCACTCCTTGGAAGGGTCATCACTGTTCCATGTTTTTTGCCATTTGTGGATAATGGCTCTCACTGTGGTTCGCTGGAGTCCCAAAGCTTTAGAAATGGCTTTATAACCTTTACCAGACTGATAGATCTCAATTACTTTTGTTCTCATTTGTTCCTGAATTTCTTTGGATCTTGGCATGATGTCTAGCTTTTGAGGTGCTTTTGGTCTATTTCTCTGTGTCAGATATCTCCTATTTAAGTGATTTCTTGATTGAAACAGGTATGGCAGTAATAGGGGGGGGGGGGGGGGGGGGCTGAACTCAGGTGTGATAAACCACAGGGGGGGCAGTCACATTTTCACAAAGGGCCATGTAGATTGAGTTTTTTTTCTCACTAAATAATTAAAACCAGCATTTAAAACTGCATTTTGTGTTTAATTATGTTATCTTTGACTAATAGTTAACGGTTTTTGATGAGCAGAAACATTTAAGTGTGACAAACATGCAAAAGCATAAGAAATCAGGAAGGGGGCAAATATTTGTGTGCTAGGCACTGTACATACAGTGATGTGAAAAACTAACTATGCTGTGTTCTTGAGAGTATGAAAGAGTAAAGGTAGCCATACACTAGTCGATTTGCCATCAGATTCGACCAACAAATAGATCCCTCTCTGATCGAATCTGATCAGAGAGGGATCGTATGGCTACCTTTACTGCAAACAGATTGTGAACGGTTTCAGGCTGAAATCGTTTCACAATCTGTTGTGGTGGTGGTGGTGGTGCTGCCGCCGCTCCCCCCGCCCGCATACATTACCTGCTCCGCCGGCGCGACTCCAGTCCCCCAGTCACCGCTGCTCCGTCTCCGCTCTGGTCTCCAGGTCCGGCATGCTTTACTTCTTCCTGCCTGGCAGGAAGTTTAAACAGTAGAGCGCCCTCTACTGTTTAAACTTCCTGCCGGGCAGGAGGAACTGAAGCATGCCGGAGACCAGCGCGGACACGGAGCAGCGGTGACCAGGGGTAGTCGCGCCGGCGGAGCAGGTAATGTATTGCCGCTCTATGTCGGTCGTCGGGCACTCGAACGCCGCTAGCGACGCGCTCCCTACCCGCGGGCGATCGACTGTAATTTTCTGCACGGAGCGATCGGACGAAATGGATCGAAATTCGGCGTGTAGCGCGAACGATTGGCAGCAGATTCGATCCCAGTGATCGAAACAGCGGCAAATCGGGCCAGTGTATGGCCAGCTTTAAATATCAGGTATGTAAGTGGCTGACTCAGACAGGGAGTGACTACAGTGTGACCCTCACTGATAAGAAATTCCCCTTTTTATCTATTTCTTGCTCTCAGAAGCCATTTTCTTCTAGGAAAGTGTTTTATAGTTGAAATTTCTTATCAGCGAGGGTTACACTGTAATCACTTCCTGTCTGAGTCAGGACTGAGTCAGCCACTTACATACCTGATATTTAACTCTTTTAGGCAGAGAAAGGAAAAAAAAAAAAAGAAGCACAGCATAATTATTTGTGTGCAAGGCACTTTACATACCCTTTTCTATCTTATCATCTCACTTCAGGTATCCTTTAAAGGGCAACTGAAGTATGAAGGATATGGGGGCTGCCATATGCATTTCCTTTTATACAATACCAGTTGCCTGGCTGTCCTGCTGACCCTCTGCCTCTAAAACTTTTAACTCTGAACAAGCATGCAGCAGATTAGAGGTTTCTGACATTGGGGGAACTTTTCCTGCGTACAAACACACATGGCATGCAGAAAAACATGCTCAGAAAACTGAAAGACAAGTGCGTCCCTTTCCTTAAAGTGTACCACAGACTAACAAATAAAACAAATCTATACTTACCCTGGGCTTCCCCCAGCCCCATAAACACATCTGAGTCTCTCGCCGTCCTCCCGCAGTCTGCCATTCAGCCCCGGTAACTGGCTCAGTCAGGTCCAGTCTGGGTCTTCCACACATGTGCAATAGATCCGGACTGACACGACTGAGCCTCTTACCGGGGCTGATTGCAGCGGAACAGCAGACTGCGGGGAGGACGGCAAGGGATGTTGAGCTTCTACATATCAACTGCAGGCCTCAGTACTCATCCAGGGAGTTCACCTCCTACGTCCTCACAGGTGTTTACATCCCCGGATGCGGACGTCAGAAATGCCCTGCGCACACTCAGTGACACCATCTCGCTGTGGGAGACAACCCTTCCGGACTCCCTCTTCATCATCCTAGGTGATTTCAACAGAGCAAACCTTCGCCAGGAACTGCCTCGATACAAACAGCACATCACCTGCCCCACCAGGAATCAAAATACCCTGGACCACTGTTATACAGTCCTCAAAGACGCATACAAGGCTAATCGCCGAGCTGCACTTGGTAACTCTGACCACTGCCTAATCCACCTGATCCCCACTTACAGGAGGCACCTTGAAACCTCAAAGCCGACTGTTAGGTTTGTTAAGAAGTGGACAGAGGAGGCCAAGGAACAACTTCAAGCCTGCTTCGACAGCACGGACTGGTCAGCCCTGGAGGCTCCCTGCCTAGACGAATGGACAGAGAACATCACCGCTTATATCAGCTTCTGTGAGGAGACATGCATCCCAACGAAGACCGTCAAAATCTTCCCAAACGATAAACCCTGGTTCAACGGCAGGCTGCGGAGACTCAGGAAAATCAAGGAGGAAGCACACAAATCCGGAACCCCACAGGAGTTCAGGGTGGCCAGGAACACCCTGAACCGTGAACTGAAGGTGGCAAAGAGAGACTACTCTAACAAGCTGAGTCTGAACCTTCAGTCCAACAACCCACGGGACGTCTGGAAAGGCCTCAGAGCAGCCACTAACTTCAAGCCCCCCCCTCAACACATACTTCCTAGCTTTGAGCTAGCTGAAGAACTCAACAAATTCTATTTCAGGTTTGAGAAACAACCCACCCATCCTGTGGACCTAGCACTCACCTCTTCTCCAAGGGAGTCTCCTCCCACTTCATCTTCCCATGCTGCTAGTGTCCCCCTGGCACTGAGGATAGTCCAGGAGGCCGATGTCCTACGACACCTCCGGAAGCTCAACACCAGGAAAGCTTCAGGCCCGGGCGGCATATCTCCAACCTGCCTGAAAACATGCGCAAGCCAGCTAGCTCCAATCCTCACCTCCATCTTCAGCAAATCCCTGATGCTAGGCAAGGTTCCCTCCTGCTTCAAAAAAAAAAAAAAATCTGACATCATCCCAGTTCCCAAGAAACCAGGAGCCACTGATCTAAATAACTACAGACCTGTTGCTCTAACTCCAATCATCATGAAGACCTTTGAAAGACTGGTTCTCACCTACCTGAATGGTCACACAGCCACCTTAATGGATCCCCTGCAATTCGCTTACAGGGCCAATCGGTCTGTGGAGGATGCCATTAATATCAGTCTAGCACACATCATGGCTCATCTGGACAAATCCAACACCTATGCCAGGATCCTGCTCCTGGACTTCAGTTCCGCTTTTAACACCATCTGTCCGAACATTCTGCATGACAACCTGGCACGACTTGGTGTGGACCTCTCTCTCTGCAACTGGATCAAGGACTTCCTCATGAACAGGACACAACTAGTGAGAATCGGCGGCTGCTCCTCTGAAGTCAGAACTACCAATACGGGGGCCCCGCAAGGGTGTGTGCTGTCCCCAATTCTTTTTTCCCTGTACACAAACTGCTGTACATCATCCGCTGACTCTGTCAAGGTCATCAAGTTTGCGGATGATACCACCATCCTAGGTCTCATCGGAGAAGACAGGGAGTTTGTATATCGTAGCGAGATTGATCGGATCCTCAGGTGGTGCACAGACAACAAACTGGTACTAAATACAGCAAAAACGGTGGAACTGATTGTGGACTTCAGAAGGAATGCCCCATCTCCCCGTCCAGTCTACATTGATGGCACTGAGGTCTCCAGAGTACACAGCGCACGGTTCCTTGGCATCACCATCACTGAGAAATTAAGGTGGGATGTGAACACCTCCGTAACTCAAAAAAAAGCCCAGCAGAGACTGTTCTCCCTGAGGCAGCTGAGGAAGTTTGGAATGTCGCGGGAGCTAATGACTAGCTTCTACACGGCCACCATTGAGTCTGTTCTCTGCTCCTCCATCATTGTCTGGTACTCGGGGGCAAACACAAAAGACAAGCAAACTTCAGAGGGTAATCAGCGCCGCCGAGAAGATCATCGGGTCACCTCTGCCTCCCCTTGACCTCCTCCTCACATCCAGAATGATGTCCAGGGCCAACAGGATTACTGACGACCAATCCCACCCTGGCAGTCGGTTCTTCGACCCCCTGCCCTCAGGCCGCCGCTACAGGACCATCCCCACCAAAACCACCAGGCACAGAAACACCTTTTTCCCCCAGGCAGTTCTCCTACTCAACGAATGAGAGCAAGCGTGCATGCCTGTGGTCCACACGGTTCCACTGGTTACAATCGTATCACGCTACTCTTGCACAATGGGGCTGTTCATCCACACTATGCTTTTGTTAATGTTATTATCAATGCTGTTATATTGTCGTTAACTGTTGTATTCCTATGTTGTATTCCTATATTGTCGCTGTTATATTGTTGCATTCCTATGTAGCTACTACTGATGCTGTCAACACGCACTACCATCCATGTCTGCCAGGTGTCCACAAATAATTCCGGGTGCGGCACTTGTTGCACTTGGCGAATAAAGCTGATTCTGACTCACATGTGCTTATGGGGCTGGAGGAAGTCCTGGGCAAGTATCAATTCCCTCTATTTGTTAGTCTTTGGTTTACTTTGGTTTACACTCCCACTGTGCAGGGGGAGCATAGCCAGCCTCTCACCCAGCTGAGTCACTTCAGAGTCTCCAAGTGCACCGCTGGTTAAGAACGGTCTATGTAGGCTGGGGGAGCATACATGAATCAGCTGGGTGATTATGCTCCCCCTACACAGCAGTAATGCATCCCAGCACCAGTACAGGCACAGGATTGATTTCAGGAAGTTTATACATTTTCTGTCCACAAATGAAACAATCCTGGTGAATTGCACTCTTGTACACGTCACTGCTTGACAGTATTGTTTGTGACACTGGGCCTTTAAAGTTACATTGAATGTACACATTCACTGCTACATAGAATCAGATTAAGATGTACCACCTTGCCTAGGGCCCCATTACATTTAGCACCCCCTTGTGGCCTTTATGATAAGCTGTAGTGGAGAGAGGGGGGAGTGAGGTGGTGGCAGGTGGACCCCTTAACACATAGAAATTAAGCCAGCAGGTAATTTGGGCGCAGGGTAAAGAAACTGCTCACCCGCCTACTGCAAACATTTTGGCGGCATTATCATTCCCCCTCCAGGTCACCGTGGACAGTGGGGAAATACGCAACCCGGCTGCAAGCTACTGCTGACAGCCAAATTTTATTACACGGTTATCAAAGTCATTTGGCCTGCGTCTTGACGGCACCCAAATTACTGTCTGAATGCCGCTTTAGCTGTAATTCCTGTTACGGCCTATGGCAACGCCAAAACCTCAGGCGCCATTTGTACTTGCTTCACCCCTTCAAAGGACAACTGAGGTGACATGATGAGATAGACATATGTATGTACAGTGCCAAGCACACAAATAACTAGGCTGTGTTCCTTTTTTTCCTCCTTCTCTGCCTGAAAGAGTTAGGGCCCGTTTCCATTACAGTGATTCCGCCGGCGATTCTGCAGAGTTTCCCCGCACATGATTCGCACGGGGAAACTCTGCCATAGGGGATGACGGGGCCGCGGCGGAATCGCTTGCGGGAGCGATTCGGCCGAAACCCCGCAGAATTCGCTGCGGAGGCTGCGAATCAAATAGCCGTGCATGGCACGGCTCATGGGATTCGCCTGCGATCCCGCCCACCCGTTCAGTGCGGCGTGCGTCTGCGAGACGCACGACGCACTAGTGGAGATGGGCCCTTAAACATCAGGTATGCAAGTGACACTTTCTGTCCGGGTCAGACTGGCTCAGACTATAGCATAACCCACGCTGATAGGAAAGTGTTTTATGGCTGTAATTTCTTGTCAGTAAATGGCTTCCTGGAGCAGGAAATAGATAAAAAGGGTCAATAATTCATAGATTTGAGCTCTGGCATACTTCAATGAAGGTGCCATTGAGCAGACACAATGAAACAGTAAAAACCTGATAGATAGATAGATAGATATAAAATTGGATGTGTGTATGTATGTGTGTGTATGTGTGTGTGTATGTCTGTGCCGCGATCACGCGAAAACGGCTTGACCGATTTGAACGAAACTTGGTACACAGATCCCTTACTACCTGGGATGATATGTTCTGGGGGTCTCGCGGCCCCCCTGCACACGTGGGCGGAGCTACAAACAGCAAATCAGATTTCACCCATTCATGTCAATGGAAAAAAAAATGTAAAAGGCTGCCATTCTGCCAGTAATCAAGCCAGAGTTCCCACACTTGGCACAGTTGGTCACTTGGTGACCGAGGTTACGAATCCAGGAAAAGTGGGAGGAGCATAACAGCCAATCAAATTTCAGCCGTTCATTTTAAATGGAAAAATGTAAACTGCAGCCATTCTTAGAATGTTAATCGCAGGGTTCTCAAACTTGCCACCCTTGGTCACTGGGTGAATGCGATTAAGATTCAAGAAAGTGGGTGGAGCCTACAACAGCCAATCAAAATTCACCTATTGATTTTCAAGGGGAATATTAAAACTGCTGTCATTCTTACACTTTTAGTGGCAGAGGCTTCAAACCTGGTACAGTTGGTCATTGGGTGACTGGGGTCCAAATCCACTAAAGGGGCGGGGCCACAAACAGCCAATCAGATTTCCTTGCTGGATAAACTGCTTCCATTCACACATTTTTTTTATGCCAGGAACCTGAAAGCTCACAAACTTGGTCATTGAGTGACTGTGTGTTGAGGTTACAAAAAGTGGGCGGAGCCAATAATAAAGTTCACTAGGAAAATATAAACTGCAGCCATTCTTACACTGTTTCTGGCAGGGTTCTCAAACTTTGCACAGTTGGTCACTGGGTGAATGGGATGAATATTCAAGAGAGTGGGTGGAGCCTACAACAGCCAATTAAAATTCACCTGTTGATTTTCAAAGGGAATATTTACATTGCTGCCATTCTTACACTGTTAATAGCAGATGCTTCAAACCTGGTACTGTTAGTCACTGGGTGACTGGGGTTCAAATTCGGAAAGGGGGCGGAGCCACAGCCAATCAGATTTGTTTAATTTCAATGGGAATATACAAATTATTGATACCAAAATCCCAAAGCTCATAAACTTGGTCATTGAGTGACTGTATGTTAAGGTTAGAAAAAGTGGGCGGGCCAATAACTACATTTTATTCCAGGGGAAAATATAAACTGCAGTCATTCTTACACTGTTAATGGCGGGGTTCCCAAACTTGACACAGTGGGCCACTGGGTGACTGGGATTAATATTCAGAAATGTGGGTGGAGCCTACAACAGCCAATCAAATTTCACCTATTGATTTTCAAGGGGAATATTTACATTGCTACCATTCTTACACTGTTAATGGCAGAGGCCTGTTAGCTGATAGGTGACTGGGGTCCAAATTCACTAAAGGGGCGGAGCCACAAACAGCTAATCAGATTTGTTAGATTTATTTCAGCCATTCTGTTATTGGCAGGGTTCTCAAACGTGACACAGTTGGTCAATGGATGAATGGGATTAATATTCAGGAAAGTGGGTGGAACCTACAACAGCCAATCAAAATTCACCTATTGATTTTTAAGGGAAATATTGAAACTGCTGCCACTTTTACACTCAAACCAGCTTGGCCATGAAGTGGCTGGGGTTCAAATGCACTAAAGGGGTGGAGCCACAAACAGCCAGATTACTTTACTGGATAAACTGCTTCCATTCACACAATTTTGATGGCAGAAACCCAAAAGCTTAAAACTTGGTCACTGGGATTTTTCTGGGATTAATATTCAAAAAAGTGGGTGGAGCCTAAAAAGAAAATCAAAATTCACCTGTTGATTTTCAAGGGGAATATTTAAATTGCTGCCATTCTTGCACTGTTAATGGCACAAGCATCAAACCTGGTACAGTTGGTCATTGGGTCACTGGGGTTCAAATTCAGAAAAGGGGTGGAGCTACAAACAGCCAATCAGATTTGTTTCATCTCACTGGTAAATTACAAATTATTGATGCCAAGGACCCCAGAGCTCACAAACTTGGTCATTGAGTGACTGTGTGTCAAGGTTACAAAAAGACAAGACAAGACAAATAACATTTATATTGCGCTTTTCTCCTTGCAGACTCAAAGCGCCAGAGCAGAGCAGCAGCCACTAGGGCGCGCTCTAGTGGCAGTAGCAGTGTAAGGGAGACTTGCCAAAGGTCTCCTACTGAATTAGTGCTGGCTTACTGAACAGGCAGAGCCGAGATTCGAACCCTGGTCTCCTGTGTCAGAGGCAGAGCCCTTAACCATTACACCATCAGCCAACAAAAAGTGGGCAGAGCCAAAAACAAATTTCACTAGGAAAATATAAACTGCAGCCATTCTTACACGGTTAATGGCAAAGGTTCTCAAACTTTGCCCAGATGGTCACTGGGTGACTGAGATTAATATTATGGGAAGTGGGTGGAGCCTATAATAGCCAATCAAAATTCACCTGTTGATTTTCAAGGGGAATATTTAAATTGCTTCTATTTTTGCTCTATTAATAGCAGATGCCTCAAACCTGCTACAGTTGGTCATTGGGTGACCGGGGATCAAATGCCGGAGAGGGGCAGAGCCACAAACAGCCAATCTGATTTGCTTAATTTCTGTGGGAATATACTAATTATTGATGACAAAGACCCCAAAGCTCACAAAATTGGTCATTGAGTATTTGTGTGTTAGGGTTAGAAAAAGTGGCCGGAGCTAACACCAGCCAAATACATACCCGGGAAACGCAGATTCATCAGCTATTATTCATAAAAGTGGATGGAGCCTACAAAAGCCAATCAGAATTAATCTATTGATTTTGAAGGGGAGTATTTCATTACTGCCATTCTTGCACTGTTAATTGCACAAGCCCCAAACTGGGTACAGTTATTTATTGGGTGACTGGGGTTCAAATGCAGAAAAGGGGTGGAGACACAAACAGCCCATCAGATTTGTTTCATTTCAATGCAAAATATTCATGCCAAAGACTGCAAAGCTCACAAATTTGGTCACTGAGTAATTAAGTAATTGTCTGTTACTATTACAAAAAGTGTGCATAGCCAACACCAGCCAAATACATACCCAGGCAATGCCGGGTCATCAGTGGACGGAGACAAATAGAAAGTTCACTGGGAAAATGTAAACTGCAGCCATTCTTACACTGTTAGCGGTAGGGTTCTCAAATTTTGCACAGTTGGTCACTGGATGACGGGGATGAATATTCATAAAAGAGGGTGGAGCCTACAAAAGCCAATCCAAATTAATTTATTGCTTTTCAAGGGGAATATTCAATTGCTGCCATTCTTGCACTGTTAAGGACACAAGCTTAACCACTTGAGGACCACAGTCTTTCTACCCCTTAAGGACCGGCCACTTTTTTTCCCATTCAGACCACTGCAGCTTTCACGGTTTATTGCTCGCTCATACAACCTACCACCTAAATGAATTTTGGCTCCTTTTCTTGTCACTAATAAAGCTTTCTTTTGGTGCTATTTGATTGCTCCTGCGATTTTTACTTTTTATTATATTCATCAAAAAAAGACATGAATTTTGGCAAAAAAATGATTTTTTTAACTTTCTGTGCTGACAATTTTCAAATAAAGTAAAATTTCTGTATACATGCAGCGCGAAAAATGTGGACAAACATGTTTTTGATACAAAAAAAAAAAAAAAAACCATTCAGTGTATATTTATTGGTTTGGGTAAAAGTTATAGCGTTTACGAACTATGGTGCAAAAAGTGAATTTTGCCATTTTCAAGCATCTATGACTTTTCTGACCCCCTGTCATGTTTCATGAGGGGCTAGAATTCCAGGATAGTATAAATACCCCCCAAATGACCCCATTTTGGAAAGAAGACATCCCAAAGTATTCACTGAGAGGCATAGTGAGTTCATAGAAGATATTAATTTTTGTCACAAGTAAGCGGAAAATGACACTTTGTGACAAAAAAAAAGAAAAAAAAAAAAAGAATCCATTTCTTCTAACTTGCGACAAAAAAAAAATGAAATCTGCCACGGACTCACCATGCCCCTCTCTGAATACCTTGAAGTGTCTACTTTCCAAAATGGGGTCATTTGTGGGGTGTGTTTACTGTCCTCGCATTTTGGGGGGTGCTAATTTGTAAGCACCCCTGTAAAGCCTAAAGGTGCTCATTGGACTTTTGGCCCCTTAGCGCAGTTAGGCTGCAAAAAAGTGCCACACATGTGGTATTGCCGTACTCAAGAGAAGTAGTAGAATGTGTTTTGGGGTGTATTTTTTTTACACATACCCATGCTGGGTGGGAGAAATCTCTGTAAATGACAATTTTTTTCATTTTTTTTTTTTTTTTTTTTTTTTTTTTTTTTTTTTTTTTTTACACACACACACAATTGTCCATTTACAGAGTTATTTCTCCCACCCAGCATGGGTATGTGTAAAAATACACCCCAAAACACATTGTACTACTTCTCCCGAGTATGGCAATACCACATGTGTGGCACTTTTTTGCACCCTAACTGCGCTAAAGGGCCCAAAGTCCAATGAGCACCTTTAGGATTTCACAGGTCATTTTGCGAAATTTGATTTCCAGACTACTCCTCACGGTTTAGGGCCCCTAAAATGCCAGTTCAGTATAGGAACCCCACAAATGACCCCATTTTAGAAAGAAGACACCCCAAGGTATTCCGTTAGGAGTATGGTGAGTTCATAGAAGATTTTATTTTTTGTCACAAGTTAGTGGAAAATGACACTTTGTGAAAAAAACAATAAAAATCAATTTTCCGCTAACTTGACAAAAAATAAAATCTTCTATGAACTCACCATACTCCTAACGGAATACCTTTGGGTGTCTTCTCTCTAGAATGGGGTCATTTGTGGGGTTACTATACTGCCCTGGCATTTTAGGGGCCCTAAACCGTGAGGAGTAGTCTTGAAACCAAATGTCGCAAAATGACCTGTGAAATCCTAAAGGTACTCATTGGACTTTGGGCCCCTTAGCGTACTTAGGGTGTAAAAAAAGTGCCACACATGTGGTACCGCCGTACTCAGGAGAAGTAGTATAATGTGTTTTGGGGTGTATTTTTACACATACCCATGCTAAGTGGGAGAAATATCTCTGTAAATGACAATTGTTTGATTTGTTTTACACACAATTGACCATTTACATAGAAATTTCTCCCACCCAGCATGGGTATGTGTAAAAATACACCCCAAAACACATTATACTACTTTTCCTGAGTACGGCGGTACCACATGTGTGACACTTTTTTGCAGCCTAGGTGCGCTAAGGGGCCCAACGTCCTATTCACGGGTCATTTTGAGGCATTTGTTTTCTAGACTACTCCTCGCGGTTTAGGGCCCCTAAAATGCCAGGGCAGTATAGGAACCCCACAAGTGACCCCATTTTAGAAAGAAGACATCCCAAGGTATTCCGTTAGGTGTATGGCGAGTTCATAGAAGATTTTATTTTTTGTCACAAGTTAGTGAAAAATGACACTTTGTGAAAAAACCCAATAAAAATCAATTTCCGCTAACTTTTGACAAAAAATAAAATCTTCTATGAACTCGTCATACACCTAACAGAATACCTTGGGGTGTCTTTTTTCTAAAATGGGGTCACTTGTGGGGTTCCTATACCGCCCTGGCATTTTACGGGCCCAAAACCGTGAGTAGCCCGGAAACCAAATGTCTCAAAATGACTGTTCAGGGGTATAAGCATCTGCAAATTTTGATGACAGGTGGTCTATGAGGGGGCGAATTTTGTGGAACCGGTCATAAGCAGGGTGGCCTTTTAGATGACAGGTTGTATTGGGCCTGATCTGATGGATAGGAGTGCTAGGGGGGGGTGACAGGAGGTGATTGATGGGTGTCTCAGGGGGTGGTTAGAGGGGAAAATAGATGCAATCAATGCACTGGGGAGGTGATCGGAAGGGGGTCTGAGGGGGATCTGAGGGTTTGGCCGAGTGATCAGGAGCCCACACGGGGCAAATTAGGGCCTGATCTGATGGGTAGGTGTGCTAGGGGGTGACAGGAGGTGATTGATGGGTGTCTCAAGGTGTGATTAGAGGGGGGAATAGATGCAAGCAATGCACTGGCGAGGTGATCAGGGCTGGGGTCTGAGGGCATTCTGAGGGTGTGGGCGGGTGATTGAGTGCCCTAGGGGCAGATAGGGGTCTAATCTGATAGGTAGCAGTGACAGGGGGTGATTGATGGGTAATTAGTGGGTGTTTAGGGTAGAGAACAGATGTGAACACTGCACTTGGGAGGTGATCGGACGTCGGATCTGCGGGCGATCTATTGGTGTGGGTGGGTGATCAGATTGCCCGCAAGGGGCAGGTTAGGGGCTGATTGATGGGTGGCAGTGACAGCGGGTGATTGATGGGTGGCAGTGACAGGGGGTGATTGATGGGTGATTGATAGGTGATTGACAGGTGATCAGTGGGTTATTACAGGGAAGGACAGATGTAAATAATGCCCTGGCGAATTGATAAGGGGGGGGTCTGAGGGCAATCTGAGCGTGTAGGCGGGTGATTGGGTGCCCGCAAGGGGCAGATTAAGGTCTGATCTGATGGGTAACAGTGACAGGTGGTGATAGGGGGTGATTGATGGTGATTGATGGTTAATTAGTGAGTGTTTAGAGGAGAGAATAGATGGAAACACTGCGCTTGGGTGGTGATCTGATGTCGGATCTGCGGGCGATCTATTGGTGTGGGTGGGTGATCAGTTTGCCCGCAAGGGGCAGGTTAGGGGCTGATTGTTGGGTGGCAGTGACAGGGGGTGATTGATGGGTGATAGGTGATTGGCAGGTGATTGACAGGTGATCAGTGGGTTATTACAGGGAAGAACAGATGTAATTAATGCACTGGCGAATTGATAAGGGGGGGTCAGAGGGCAATCTGAGCGTGTTGGCAGGTGATTGGGTGCCCGCAAGGGGCAGATTAGGGTCTGATCTGATAGGTAAAAGTGACAGGTGGTGATAGGGGGTGATTGATAGGTGATTGATGGGTAATTAGTGGGTGTTTAGAGGAGAGAATAGATGTAAACAATGGATTTGGGAGGTGATCTGATGTCGGCGATCTATTGGTGTGGGTGGGTGATCAGATTGCCCGCAAGGGGCAGGTTAGGGGCTGATTGTTGGGTGGCAGTGACAGGGGGTGATTGATGGGTGATTGACGGGTGATTGACGGGTTATCAGGGAAGATAGATGCATACAGTACACAGGGGGGGGGGGGGGTCTGGGGGGGGGGGGTGATCAGGAGGGGGCAGGGGGGGGGGAATAAAAAAAAAAAAATAGCGTTGACAGATAGTGACAGGGAGTGATTGATGGGTTATTAGGGGGGTGATTGGGTGCAAACAGGGGTCTGGGGGGTGGGCAGGGGGGGTCTGAGGGGTGCTGTGGGCGATCAGTGGGCGGGGGGGCAGATCAGTGTGTTTGGGTGCAGACTAGGGTGGCTGCAGCCTGCCCTGGTGGTCCCTCGGACACTGGGACCACCAGGGCAGGAGGCAGCCTGTATAATACACTTTGTATACATTACAAAGTGTATTATACACTTTGTAGCGGCGATCGCGGGGTTAACATCCCGCCTGCGCTTCCGTATGGCCGGCGGGATGTTACGGCGGGTGGGCGGAGCCAGTTGCCGGGGGAAGCGCGCGTCATCAATGACGCGATCGCTCCCCCGGCATGCCTAAAGGACGCGCCGCCTGAAGGCGTATTGCGGTCCTTTAGGCGTCCACTTTGCCGCCGCCCATGGGCTGTGGGCGGTCGGCAAGTGGTTAAAACCTGGTACAGTTGGTCATTTGGTGACTGAAGTTCAAAATCAGAAAAGAGGTTGGAGCCACAGCCAATCAGATTTGTTTCATTTCAATGCAAATTATTGATGCCAAACAATGCAAAGCTCACAAACTAGGTCATTGAGTCATTGTGTGTTAGGGTTAGAAAGTGGGCGGAGCCAACACCAGCCAAATACATTCCCGGGCAACGCCGGGCAATCAGCTAGTATAAAATAAAAAAAAAAAAAAAAAAAAAAAAAAAAAAAAAAAAAACTGTGGGACTTTTTTTTTTTTTTTAGGAGGAGAAGGAGGATAGATACAATTGTTTTTCTCATCAGTTTATTTTCGCCTTGGATGTCCTTTAAAGGTAATCTAAACTGAGAAGAGTATGGATTTTTCCTTTTAAAATAATACCAGTTGCCTCACTCAAGCTGATCCTGTGTTTCTAATACTTTTAGCCACAGCCCCTCAACAAGCATGCAGATCAGGTGCTCTGACTGAAGTCAGACTGGATTAGCTGCATTCTTGTTTCAGGTCTGTGATTCAGTCACTACTGCAGCCAAAGAGATTAGCATGACTGACAAGCAACTGGTATTATTTAAAGAGACACTGAAGCAAACTAATTTTGACTATTTTACCTTATAATTCGCTTCAGTGCTCTAATGCAGTGTTCTCCCCAGGATCAATTAAGTGGACGGGCCGCCCTGGTGAAATAAGGCACCCAGGGCAGCCATCAGGGAGGGGGGGGGGGGGGGGAACAACTGACACTGCGGTGAGGGGCCCAGGGCTTCTGGGGGGCCTGGGACCCCCCAAAGCACTGGAAGGGCCGCATGTGCTGGCTGTGGGCCTGTGGCTCACTAACCAGCACACAGTGTTCCAGCACTGAGAGAAGAGTGACATCAGCACTTATACAGGCTACCTATACTGGGCCACCACCTATACCTGGCTACCTATACTGGGTCTGGAACCACCTATACCTAGCTACCTATACTGGGACACTACCTGTACCTAGCTACTTATACTGAGGCACCACCTGTACCTGGCTACCTATACTGGGGCAACCTGTACCTGGCTAACCTATACTAGTGCACCACCCATACCAGGCTACCTATACTGGGGGCAACTATACCGGAGCATAACCTATAGTTGAATACCTATACTGGGGCACCACCTATAGCTGGCTACTTATACTGGGGAACATATACCTGGCTAGGGAAGGGGGACGAGCTTAGACAGAAGGGGACAAGAGGTAACACAGGGGGATAAAAGAAGTACAGGGGGAACAGAGGTGCACAAAAGAGCCACAGGGATAAAAGAGATGAAATGGTAACATGAGATCACACAGAGGGACACAAAAGAGGCACAAACTGAGGTTAGACAGAGGGGGACAAAAGAGAACGGATGAAGGATAAGAACGGACCTACAAGTTCCCATCTCATTTGTTAACTGGGGACTACCTGTATTTTGCTAGTATTTAGCTCCACCCACAACATGCCATGGCCATGCTTACCCAACCAGTGGGTGGGCCCAGGCCTGATGATGTGTGAGGGGCCCAAAAATTTCTGATGGCGGCCCTGAAGGCCCCGCCGCTATTTTGCATATTAGAAAAGTCAGCGCTGTTCTGACTCCTCTGTAGCAGATTGCCCAGCGCCTTTATGTACAAGATCTCGCGCTCTCCGGTGGGCTCGTACACTTACTGGCTGGCATGGCAATAGGCGGGACCATCTGTTACACTGACTGCATAGTGCTCCTCCAGGAACGGGCACATTACAAGCAGTCTCTCACTCTGCCTGCACGATCGTGAAGGGCCGCTGGAGCCTGTGTGGCTAAAGCAGAGCTGGGCAAACTACAGCCCGTCTGGCTTTGTAATCTTGGTATTTAGTGCCTCCTTTCCTCCTCACGGCTGTGTCACTTGTCTCTCTCCCTCCCCACCGTAGTTTGTTACATTTACGTGCAGTACTAACTTTCTCATCTCTGTGAATTACGGCACTTTCGTCTGACTGAAGAGAGGAGTGTGCAGGCAATCATTCACTTCCTCCCCCGGGTGTCAGACGCACGGAGCAAATCTTTACTAGCTGCAGAGAGCGGGATGTTTTGCGCAGAGAACAGAGCACACAGACAGCAGCGCTGAAAGGAGGGGGGGGGGGGGGGGAAGCGACATGTAGGGGGGGGGGGGGAAGAGCTGCCCCTGGAAGCGACATGTAGCTTCCAGGGAGCGGCCAACCGCGACAGCTAATGTTCCCCTAGGGGGAAGAAAAAAAAACGTGACCGCATCGGAACGCGACCGAAGGCTACTGAAAGCCTGACCGCGCAGCCACCGCAACGCCCCCAGACAAGACGCCACGCAGACGTCCGTCCGAACCAGCCCTAAAGCTCTGTCCTGACGTTTCCCACCCTCTCTTTTTTTAACCCTTAGGATACACTAATAAACCTCTGGAATCTCAAGGGGCCAGCATGTCCTTTCAGACCATGCTGAGCTTTGCATTTTTCTCAAAAAAAAACAAAAAAAAAACAGTTCTTAGCTATGTGTGAGTTTGAAGCTTGTCAGTTTTATCTGTAGGACATGCTGAGCCTTGTGGTTCCACAACGATGGGGTCCACAAGTAATGAAAACCTTACTAATCAGATAAAAAAAAAAAAACAAGGAACACCAAGAGCCCCCATAGTGTAATATGTACTGGTAAATGGTTACTAGATAGAGTAAATATTAATACTCACAAACCAGGGTTACCATTAGGCAACCACTGTAAAGGCAGGTGGGGAGATTTTCCTGACCCCACTCAGGAATAAGAAGTCCCTCTCTGTAGATGAGAAAAAAGGGGGTTCAACCCTCCACCCAGGGTGGGCTCAATATTATGCAGGAGAACAGCGGCGCCAAAAGGATAAAAGGAAGCTAAATGACCTTAAAAACCAAATTCTTGGTATATAGAGGAGGTAGTGGTGGACTTACCTCCTCCAAGTAGACACACAACGACTGTAGTAAAGAGTCAATATATTTTATTTAAGAACGCCAAATATGCAATGCGTTTGGCAGGTTTGATCCCGCTTTATCAGGCAATAACAACGGAGCAATAGCTGCAAACAGAGATAATTGGCTCATAACCCAAGTGTAGTCATACAGTCAATAAATAATATCTATCTATAAATAAATATCAAACATTAGAGGTAAAATAAGTATTAAAAAGTGGGGGTGATTGGGATAAAGACAGTGGAAAAGGTAATGGAGAGCAGTGATGAGCAAAACTGTTAACACTCTTCTCGCATAAAATCCCGCAAAAATAATGTTTAAGGGCTGGAACCCACAGGAGCGCTTTTGGCAGCACTGCGATACGCTAGCACTTTGCCAAAACGCTGGGCTAATGTTAATGGATGGGGCAACTTCCACAGGAGCGTTTGTGTTTCCCAGAAACGCAAACGCAGGACCTGCAGCATTTTGGGAGCGTTAGCGCTTCAATGTAAAGTATTGAAACGCTAGCAGAAACGCTCAGCAAAACCTAAACTGAGCGGTTTTGCTAGCGTTTTGCGGTTCAGCACACTGTAACAAAATTAAAAATAATTCACAGGACCAATCAGGATAAAAACGCAAAACGCTACGCACCCGCTGGGCAAAAAAATACAATGTTGCAAAACACGCCCAAAAACGCGCATGAATCCGCTTGCAAACCGCTCAGACAAAACGCTAGCGGTTGCATTTTGCGTTTGCTGATTTCAGTGGGTTCCAGGCCTTATTCAAATTTCAAGTAAACAATTTTGGGGGAAAAAAAAATTCCCGTTAACTTGCGCAGTTTTAGCGTGTATTGCACATTTCCACAAAAACACACCGATCTTTCGGGCTAGAATAAAATTATTGTTTTAAACGTTTTACGCTAAAATATAGTTTTGTATGTTTTCACAATAAAATATTGATCTGGTGTATTTTTGCGCTAAAAGCAAAGAATGTAAAAATCCAAGATAAACCTAGAATCAAAAACCGAATTCTCAATGCAAAAAATTCACAAGCAATGGAAACAAAAAATGAAGGTATCATAAGGAAAGAAATCTGGGACTTACCATATGTGGTCAGTAGAAGAGCCAGGCACCTTTGTGAGGGCTCACTTCCAGGAGTGCTCATTTATACTACTTTGGGGGTTGATTGACCAATCCCAGTGCTTGGTAAATGTGCTGAGTCATTCTGCACATGTGCAGATGCAACTAGCAGTTGCTGGTGCCATTTTGGAATAGGGCAAGAGTAAGGGCAAGTTCATTTCAGCGATGCAGTGCCATCTAGTGGTGGATTGTGATATATGCATAAAGGTGATTGTATGAAAAAATGCATAGCAGAGCGTAACAATTACATATTACCTGAACAGATAAAATAAGTACCTGCAAGACAGGTTAAAATGATGTGATACATGTAGAATAATAAGATAATCAAAGAATATTAATAACACATACTATAAAAATATATAAAAACATCTAAGAAAAGCATGATATACACCACTAGGAAAGATTGTCACATCTGTGTCACTTGATGTTGTAGCATCATGATATAAAAAAAACATATTGTTATCTATCCATCCATAGGTTTTCACAGTTTTGTGGCAATGTATTGATTGTTCATAATTTACAGTAAAAATATAAAACTGTAAAATCATAACATCAGAAATTAAAAACTTAAAAGAGAGGGCTAGATAAAAGTATGAACGGAACAGAATGAATATATTGCTTAGAAAATTAATAGATTTTTTTCTAGGACCTCGTTTAAAACCCTCCTGGCGGTATAAAAAAATCTGCCAGAAGGGAGCGCAGCAGTTTTTTTAAAAATTTTTTCCCTATATCATGTAGCGAGCCCAGGGCTCGCTACATGATAGCCGCTGCTCAGCGGCATCCCCCCGCCCTCTTCGATCGCCTTCGGTGATCTCCGATCAGGAAATCCCGTTCAAAGAACGGGATTTCCTGGAGGGCTTCCCCTGTCGCCATGGCGACGGGGCGGGATGACGTCACCGACGTCACTGACGTCAGGACGTCATTGGGAGTCCCAGGCCACCCCTCGGCGCTGCCTGGCACTGATTGGCCAGGCAGCGCACGGGGTCTGGGGGGGGCCGTGCGGCGCGACGGATAGCGGCGATCGTGCGCGGGGCGGCGGCGATCAGTGTGCTGGCGCAGCTAGCAAAGTGCTAGCTGCGTCCAGCAAAAAAAAAATTAAACAAATCGGCCCAGCAGGGCCTGAGCGGCACCCTCCGGCGGCTTATACCGCCAAGGAGGTTAATTCTTCTGGAGCGAGTGTCCTAAGAGTCTGGATCCAGTACATTTCTAGTTTTTTGAGTTTCTCAAATGCCGCTGGTTCTGATTCGTTAATGGTGTTTATTTAGGTGATGGATAAGGTGTCGGGTTTGCTGTGGTGCATGAGGTGAAAGTGGCGTGAAACACTGTGCATGGGAAATTTATTAAGAATGTTCCTTTTATGTTGGCCGATTCGGCTCCAGGCTTCTTGAGTTGTTCTGCCAACATACTGGAGATGACAGGCACAAGTGATCACGTAAATAACCAATTTGGACTGTCAAGAGATGTGTTTCTTTATGGAGTAATGGGTATTGGTGACAAATGATTTAACCTCCCTGGCGGTTTAATTATTTTGCCAGGGAGGCTGCAATGTGGTTTTTTTTGAATAAAAAAAAAAAATATTTCATGCAGCCAACTGAAAGTTGGCTGCATGAAAGCCCACTAGAGGGCGCTCCGGAAGCGTACTTTCGATCGCCTCCGGCAATCGAAAGTAACAAGATAGGCCGCAATGAGCGGCCTATCTTGTTTCGCTTTCCTCGTCGCCATGGCGATGAGCGGAGTGACGTCATGGACGTCAGTCGACGTCCTGACGTCAGAGCCGCCCGATCCAGCCCCTAGCGCCGGCCGGAACTGTTTGTTCCGGCTGCGCTGGGCTCGGGCGGCTGGGGGGACCCTCTTTCGCCGCTGCACGCGGCGGCGATCGGGCAGCACACGCGGCTGGCAAAGTGCCGGCTGCGTGTGCTGCTTTTTACAGAATTGAAATCGGCCCAGCAGGGCCTGAGCGGCGACCTCCGGCGGCATACCCCGAGCTCAGCTCGGGATTACCGCCAAGGAGGTTAAATGAGGAGGTATTGGAGACAAAGGTGCATGCTAGACAACGGATGTGGTTGCAGGACCAGGATCCTGGTGTGGAGGGGGCTTGTTAGGTGTAGTCTCAGTTTTGTTACAGCGGAGTCTGCTGGAGGCTAGTAAGTTACGGAGGTTGGGTGCTCTTTTATAAGTGATGAGCGGCTTATTGGGTAGAATGGGTCTGAGGTATGAGTCCTGGAGTAAAATTCCCCATCTTTTGTTGAGTATTGATCTGATGCCCTGGTGTTCTTTGCTAAATTGTGTGATGAATCTGGGGGGTAGGTTTGCATCAGTATTAGGATTGGGTATTGGATATGAAATGGAGGGTTGTTTAGCTTTATGGCATGCATCGCGGATGAGTTTTTTTTCGGGTGTTTTCGAACTGAAGAGAGGAGTGCAGGCAATCACTCACTTCCTCACTTCCTCCCCCGGGTGTCAGACGCACGGAGCAAATCTTTACTAGCTGCAGAGAGCGGGATGTTTTGCTGTGCAGAGAACAGAGCACACAGACAGCAGCGCTGAAGGGGGGGGGGGGGGGGGGGAGCCGTCTGATAGCTACAGGCAAAAAAAAAAAGCTGTGACCTTAGGTCAGCTTGTACACATAAAGCTCTGTCCTGACGTTTCCCACCCCCTCTTTTTTTAACCCTTAGGATCATGGGCCATCAATAGGCCCTGCAGCCCCTGCTCCCGCGGGGGGGCCCGGCCCCCCCCCCCCTGGGGCCCGCTCGGGGCCGTTTTGTGGGGGCTGGAGGGGTGGTAGCATGAGGGGAAAGCCTTGGCCGCAGTCGGCGGGGAGAGGGGAAGTTCCCCCCCCCCCCCTCTCCCTCACCTCGGTTCTCTCCCCTCTGCGCTCCCCTCCAGCTAGTTACAGTGCGGGCAGCAAGATACATACCTTCTTCCTTGCGTTCAACCGCATACTCCTCCACTTCCGAAAGTGACGTCAGCCGCTAGAGCGAGAAGTATGCGGTGGAACGCAAGGAAGAAGGTATGTATCTTGCCGCTGCTGCGCGCTGCCCAAACTGTAACTAGCTGGAGGGGAGCGCAGAGGGGAGAGCCCCGAGGTGAGGGAGAGGGGGGGGGGGAACTTCCCCTTTCCCTGCCGACTGTGGCCAAGGTTTTCCCCTCATGCTGCCACCCCTCCAGTCCCCACAAAACGGCCCTGAGCGGGCCCCAGGGAGGGAGGGAGGGGGGCCCGCAATGACATTCTACAGGGGGGCCTGGTGGGGCCTAGTTACAGCCCTCCTTAGGATACACTAATAAGGCTCTGGAATGTCAAGGTGCCAGCATGTCCTTTCAGACCATGCTGAAATTTGCATTTTCTCAAAAAAAAAACCAGTTCATATCTATGTGTGAGTTTGAAGCTTGTCAGATTAATCTGTAGGACATGCTGAGCCTTGTGGTTCCACAAAGATGGGGTCCACAAATAATGAAAACCTTACTAATCAGATTAAAAACAAGGAACACCAAGAGTCCCCATAGTGTAATATGTACTGGTAAATGGTTACTAGATAGAGTAAATATTAATACTCACAAACCAGGGTTACCATTAGGCAACCACTGTAAAGGCAGGTGGGGAGATTTTCCTGACCCCACTCAGGAATAAGAAGTCGCTCTCTGTAGATGAGAAAAAAGGGGGTTCAACCCTCCGCCCAGGATGGGCTCAATATTATGCAGGAGAACAGCGGCGCCAAAAGGATAAAAGGAAGCTAAATGATCTTAAAAACCAAATTCTTGGTAAATAGAGGAGGTAGTGGTGGACTTACCTCCTCCAAGTAGACACACAATGGCTATCATTCATAAAGAACCTGTCGGTAGTGCGGGAAAACACCGTTCTTCTCCGCAGCCGGTACTTAAGACTTCTGGGTGGTCATTCATAAAGAAGTTGCCTGTTGCGGTAGAAGTGCGGAGGTTTTCTGGAGGAAGCTGACGGTAGCGTGGCGGAAGACATGCGGAAAGATAAAAGCTGCCCGATTCCCTCCCTGCGCTGCTCTGTCTGATGCTGCTTGGGAGGTCCGTCCCATTCATTTACACGTAATCCGCCCGCCTATCGCTACTGTCGAGCAAGCGGTATTTTCCTTCTGCATACCGCTTGCTCTAATCTTTATGAATGGACGTGTTTGTAACTTTTTCTAGATAAATCTAGAAAAACTCCGCACAAGGCGGAAATGTATCGCTCTATCAGCTTTTCATGCGGAAAGAGCCTTTATGAATAAGGATTTTGCAGAGTGGTCGGTAAAGTCACCGGTATTAAGCATCTCCGCATGCGGAAATGCTTTATGAATGATAGCCAACGACTGTAGTAAAGACAGTCAATATATTTTATTTATGAACTCCAAATATGCAACGCGTTTCGCAGGTTTGATCCCGCTTCATCAGGCAATAACAACGGAGCAATAGCTGTAAACAGAGATAATTGGCTCATAACCCAGGTGAAGGTGAAATAAGTATTAAAAAGTGGGGGTGATTGGGATAAAGACAGTGGAAAAGGTAATTGAGAGCAGTGATGAGCAAAACTGTTAACACTCTTCTTGCATAAAATCCCGCAAAAATAATGTTTAATTCAAATTTCAAGTAAACAATTTTGGGAAAAAATTTCCCGTTAACTTGCGCTGTATCCTTTATGGAGAATTATGGAATTCACCCTAACTGCACCGAAAACAATGACTGGACACATACTTAAACTCCATGGTAACAGGTCATCGGGACAGATAGTGTCAAGACAATATATACGATGTGTAAAATGTTGGCGCTATATAAATACTAAATAACGATAATATATCCCAACTGAAAAGTGTCTTAGCTCCTGGTAGTTATGTAACATAAAATAGGTCTCTCCTGTTAAAAAAAAATAAAATAAAGTGCAGTGACTGTATTAACCACTAGCCGACCGCCCACAGCCGATGGGCGGCGGCAAGGGCTGGGCCCAAACGACCACAATACTCCCATCGGTGGTGGCGGGCGTGGTTATGCGGCGATCGCGTCATTCGTGATGCGATCAACCGCCGGCGACAGGCTCCGCCCCCTCGCGCTGTAACCCGCCGGCCGTTCGGAAGCGCCGGCAGGGTACTAGCTCACAGATCGCCGCACACCAAGCGTATAATACGCTTTGTAATGTATACAAAGCGTATTATACAGGCTGCCTCCTGCACTGGTGGTCCCAGTGTCCGAGGGACCACCAGGGCAGGCTGCAGCCACCCTAGTCTGCACCCAAGCACACTGATCTCCCCCCCTTTCCCTCTGATCGCTCACGGCTCCCCTCAGACCCCCCCGCCCACCCCTCAGACCCCTGTTTGCACCCAATCACCCCCCTAATCACCCATCAATCACTCCCTGTCACTATCTGTCAACACTATTTTTTAAATGAGTCCCTAATTCACCCCCCCACAGTCTCAGATCCTCCCCAGCCCCCCCTGTGTATTGTATATATCTATCCTCCCCTGTAATCACCTGTCAATCACCTGTCATTCACCCATCAATCACCACCTGTCACTGCCACCTATCAGATCAGACGCTAACCTGCCTCTTACGGGCATCTGATCACCCTCCCACACCATCAGATCGCCCACAGTCCTACCCTCAGATCACCTCAAAAGTGCATTGTTTACATCTGTTCTGCCATGTAATCACCCACTGATCACCCATCAATCACCCCCTGTCACTGCTACCAATCAGATCAGACCCCTATCTGCAACTAGGGCACCCAATTACCCGCCCACACCCTCAGAGCAAACTCAGACCCCCCAGACCTCCCCCACCTCTGTACTGTATACATCTATCCTCCCCTGTAATCACCTGTCAATCACCTGTCATTCACCCGTCATTCACCCGTCATTCACCCGTCAATCACCCGTCAATCACCCATCAATCACCACCTGTCACTGCCACCTATCAGATCAGACGCTAACCTGCCTCTTACGGGCATCTGATCACCCTCCCACACCATCAGATCGCCCGCAGTCCTACCCTCAGATCACCTCCAAAGTGCATTGTTTACATCTGTTCTGCCATCTAATCACCCACTGATCACCCATCAATCACCCCTTGTCACTGCTACCAATCAGATCAGACCCCTATCTGCTCCTAGGGCACCCAATCACCCGCCCACACCCTCAGAACGACCTCAGACCCCCCCAGACCTCCCCCCTGTGTACTGTATACATCTATTCTCCCCTGTAATCACCCGTCACCACCTGTCACTGCCACCTATCAAATCAGACGCTAACCTGCCTCTTACGGGCATCTGATCACCCTCCCACACCATCAGATCGCCCGCAGACCTACCCTCAGATCACCTCCAAAGTGCATTGTTTACATATGTTCTGCCATCTAATCACAAACTGATCACCCATCAATCACCTACTGTCACTGCTACCCATCAGATTAGACCCCTATCTGCCTCTAGGGCACCCAATGACCCACCCACACCCTCAGACCCCAGCCCTGATAACCTTGCCAGTGCATTGCTTGCATCTATTCCCCCCTCTCTAATCACACCTTGAGACACCCATCAATCACATCCTGTCACCCCCTAGCACACCTACCCATCACATCAGGCCCTAATTTGCCCCGTGTGGGCTTCTGATCACTCGGCCAAACCCTCAGATCCCCTTCCGATCACTTCCCCAGTGCACTGATTGCATCTATTTTACCCTCTAACCACCCCCTGAGACACCCATCAATCACCTCCTGTCACCTCCTAGCACTCCTATCCAGCAGATCAGGCCTAATACAACCTGTCATCTAAGAGGCCACCCTGCTTATGACCGGTTCCACAAAATTCGCCCCCTCATAGAGCACCTGTCATCAAAATTTGCAGATGCTTATACCCCTGAACAGTCATTTTGAGACATTTGCTTTCCAGACTACTCACGGTTTTGGGCCCCTAAAATGCCAGGGCAGTATAGGAACTCCACAAGTGACCCCATTTTATAAAAAAGACACCCCAAGGTATTCTGTTAGGTGTATGACAAATTCATAGAAGATTTTATTTTTTGACAAAAGTTAGCGGAAATTGATTTTTATTGTTTTTTTCACAAAGTGTCATTTTTCACTAATTTGTGACAAAAAATAAAATCTTCTATGAACTCACCATAGACCTGATGGAATACCTTGGGGTGTCTTCTTTCTAAAATGGGGTCTCTTGTGGGGTTCCTATACTGCCCTGGCATTTTAGGGGCCCTAAACCGTGAGGAGTAGTCTAGAAACCAAATGCCTCAAAATGACCTGTGAATAGGACGTTAGGCCCCTTAGCGCATCTAGGCTGCAAAAAAGTGTCACACATGTGGTATCGCCGTACTCAGGAGAAGTAGTATAATGTATTTTGCGGTGTATTTTTACACATACCCATGCTGGGTGGGAGAAATCTCTCTGTAAATGGACAATTGTGTGTAAATGACAATTTTTACAGAGCAGTATAGGAACCCCACAAATTACCCCATTTTAGAAAGAAGACACCCAAAGGTATTCCGTTAGGAGTATGGTGAGTTCATAGAAGATTTTATTTTTTGTCACAAGTTAGCGGAAAATGACACTCTGTGAAAAGAAACAATAAAAATCAATTTCCGCTAACTTGTGACAAAAAATTAAATCTTCTATGAACTCACCATACTCCTAACGGAATACCTTGGGGTGTCTTCTTTCTAAAATGGGGTCACTTGCGGGATTCCTTTACTGCCCTGGCATTTTAGGGGCCCTAAACCGTGAGGAGTAGTCTTGAAACCAAATGTCTCAAAATGACCTGTGAAATCCTAAAGATACTCATTGGACTTTGGGCCCCTTAGCGCAGTTAGGGTGCAAAAAAGTGCCACACATGTGGTATTGCCAAACTCAGGAGAAGTAGTATAATGTGTTTTGCTGTGTATTTTTACACATACCCATGCTGAGTGGGAGAAATATCTCTGTAAATGGACAATTGTGTGTAAAAAAAATAAATCAAAAAATTGTCATTTACAGAGATATTTCTCCCACCCAGCATGGGTATGTGTAAAAATACACCCCAAAACACATTATACTACTTCTCCTGAGTACGGCAATACCACATGTGTGGCACTTTTTTGCAGCCTAACTGCGCTAAGGGGCCCAAAGTCCAATGAGCACCTTTAGGCTTTACAGGGGTGCTTACAATTAGGCACCAGCCAAAATGCCAGGACAGTAAACATACCCCACAAATGACCCCATTTTGGAAAGTAGACACTTCAAGGTATTCAGAGAGGAGCATAGTGAGTCCGTGGCAGATTTCATTTTTTTTGTCGCAAGTTAGCAGAAATGGAAACTTTTTTTTTTTGTCACAAAGTGTCATTTTCCACTAACTTGTGACAAAAAATAAAATCTTCTATGAACTCACCATGCCTCTCAGTGAATACTTTGGGATGTCTTCTTTCCAAAATGGGGTCATTTGGGGGTATTTATACTATCCTGTAATTTTAGCACCTCATGAAACATGACAGGTGCAGTGGTGCTCACCGCCAGGTCGTGATCACGCTTACGCGTGGATTCACGACCATTTTGACGCATTCCGCCTCGGACACGCTAAGCCGTGAATAGATTTTCAACCACGAAAATCTACTTCGGCTTCGCGTGAATGCGGACAGAAATCCGCATTCACGCTCGTGAAACCCGGGGCTGAAGTCGTGGTTTGCGGAAATGCGTCAAACTATGCGGAAGTGACACATTGCAGGCCAATCAGAGTGCCCCAGCCAGGCCCTAGCAACCAATCACAGGAGGGGAGCTATGCCCTCCCCTCCTGAATATAAAGCGGCGGCCATGATGGAAAAGCTCTGTCCTTGCTACTAGACTGTGGTGCTGAGAGGATTATCTCCAGGCCATTGTTGTTTGAGCAAGTGCATTTATTGTGTTAAAAACAAAGCGTTTTTTTTGCTAACACTGCTCTTATACTGTACACAGTTAGCTAGTCAGTGAGTGATTGCTGTAGTTAGTTGTAGTCAGTGTAGTGTAGTGGGAGTGTGGGAGTCTAGTGATTATTTAACTGTGTGTAGTGCTGTGCAGGCAGGTTCAGTGCTGCAGTGTAGTGGGAGTAGGGATTATCTGTGTGTAGAGTGCAGGCAGGCAGGTTAGTGCAGCTGCAGTGTTCACTTGTATATTCCAGTGACAGTTATACACTTGTACTATTTGCAGGCAGCCAGTCACACCGCCAGCGCCGCCACTCTCTGCCAGCGCTGTTCATTCATTCTGTCAGTGACCTTGTGCCGTGCCCAGTGCCCACTGCTCGCTCGCTCGCTGGCATATGAGCATCTCATTACACAGTGTGACATCCTTGTGTGCCCACTGCATCCTTCAGTGACCTAGTTGTATATCCAGTGCCCACTGCTGTGCCCACTGCATTCTTCAGTGACCTTGTACTGTGGCCACTGCATCCTTCAGTGACCTTGTACTGTGCCCACTGCATCCTTCAGTGACCTTGTACTGTGCCCACTGCATCCTTCAGTGACCTAGTTGTATATCCAGTGCCCACTGCTGTGCCCACTGCATTCTTCAGTGACCTTGTACTGTGGCCACTGCATCCTTCAGTGACCTTGTACTGTGCCCACTGCATCCTTCAGTGACCTTGTACTGTGCCCACTGCATCCTTCAGTGACCTAGTTGTATATCCAGTGCCCACTGCTGTGCCCACTGCATCCTTCAGTGACCTTGTACTGTGGCCACTGCATCCTTCAGTGACCTAGTTGTATATCCAGTGCCCACTGCTGTGCCCACTGCATCCTTCAGTGACCTTGTACTGTGGCCACTGCATCCTTCAGTGACCTAGTTGTATATCCAGTGCCCACTGCTGTGCCCACTGCATCCTTCAGTGACCTTGTACTGTGGCCACTGCATCCTTCAGTGACCTTGTGCTGTGCCCACTGCATCCTTCAGTGACCTTGTGCTGTGCCCACTGCATCCTTCAGTGACCTTGTACTGTGCCCACTGCATCCTTCAGTGACCTAGTTGTATATCCAGTGCCCACTGCTGTGCCCACTGCATCCTTCAGTGACCTTGTACTGTGGCCACTGCATCCTTCAGTGACCTAGTTGTATATCCAGTGCCCACTGCTGTGCCCACTGCATCCTTCAGTGACCTTGTACTGTGGCCACTGCATCCTTCAGTGACCTTGTGCTGTGCCCACTGCATCCTTCAGTGACCTTGTACTGTGCCCACTGCATCCAGTGATTCATTACTAGCAACATGTCTGGCAGGGTTTCGCGGGGTGAGAGGAAAGGGAGTTCAATTGCCTCAGCCACTTCTGGGACTGCTCCACGTCCAGGGAGAGGACGCCCAGCTGTACGTGGTCGTGATGCAGCAGAAAGGGGGGCAGCAAAGCCTGGGCCGAGTCAGCGGACGCCATTGTCCAAATATTTTAAAGTTTCTGGTCCCCGTGTGGTGGTTGAGCAAATGGAACCTGACGTACTCATGGACATCATGACTTCCTCCCAGACCTCTACTGTGAGCACCACTCCAAGCAGTAGCAGCAGCAGCCAACATCCCACGCTTGTTGTGACATCCACCCCAGCACCCACTGGTCAGCAGCCCTCCCAGGATGACAGCGTTCTGTCCCTCAGTCCGGCATCTGGGAACCTGCTGATGCAAGAAGCACAGGACTTACTGGGGACTGATGTGGCAGAGATTGAGATCGGGCCACAATCACAAGCGTTGTTGAGTTCTGGTGATGAAGAAGAGGGGTCTGTGTCTGGGGATGTAGGGACAGAAGAGGAGGTGGGGGAGTCAGAGGAAGAGCTGGATTATGATGATGCTGCTGATGATGACGTTGTGGACCCTAACTATGTGCAGCCTGCTGAGTCCGTGGAAGAATGGTCAGAGCAGGATGACGAGTCACCTCGGCCTAGGCAAGGATATCGCCATATGTCAGGCAGGGGCAGGGGCATCGGCAGCAGTGGGCGTGGAGGAAGTAGACAGGACACTGCTTCAGCCGGCACCACCACCATGCAACCCCCGGCAACTACTACCACACATTGCTCCGCTGCACCCTCTGCTAGTGGGGGCCGCAGTAAATTAAAGTCACCAGTGTGGGATTGCTTTGAGGAATGTACTGATGACAAAAGGTATGCGGTGTGCAGGTTATGCAGCAAAAGATTGAGCCGTGGGAAAAGTCTGAGCAAGATGGGTACCTCATCCCTCCAGGGCCACCTGAGAAGCCGCCACTGCCGCGAGTATGCGGACTTTAAGAGGAAGCAGGCACTGCTGGCAGGGGTTCCTGAGAGCAGAAGGCCCACCAGCGCAGCAGCATCCTCCCTCCCTCAGGGTCGTGAATCCCCCACAGCAGCAGCAGCAGTAGTAGCACGCAAGCGCTCTTCCACCTCGGCTGCTCAGGACACAGACATTGAGGCTGGCAGCCAGTGTTCGTCTCTCTCCTCTGTCTCCCCTGCATCCCAGCGTCGTCAGACCCTGCTGAGCGACACCTTTCAGGGTCTGACCAAGCCTCTGCCTCCAAGCCACAGGCAGATCCGCAAACTAAATGGCTTGCTGGCCCGGGCCATGGCATCACAGCTGCTTCCCTACTCCCTGGTGCAGGAGGGGAGCGCCATGCGGACGCTGCTCCAATTTGTCATCCCCGAGTGGCAAGTCCCCAGTCGCCACTATTTCAGCAGGAGCGCGATCCCAGCACTCCACAAGTTTGCGGTGGAAAACGTGGCCCGTTCCCTGGACTACTCTGTGGGCAAGCGGGTCCACGTGACCATGGACTCGTGGAGTAGCAGATTTGGGACAGGTCGCTACCTGTCCTTTACGGCCCACTGGGTGACACTGACGGAAGGGAGGGAGGACAAGAGCGCATCAGCCCAGCTAGTGGTGCCACCACGCGGGATCAGGGGGGATGCAGAAGGGTCCTGTCACGACACTCCCTCAGCACCCGGAAAGCAAGCCTGCCTCGGCAGCAGCAGCGCCAAGCCTCGGCACTGCCAAGCCCTTTTAAAATTGGTGACCCTGGGGAAGGAGAGGCTTACGGCCACCAACGTCCTGGCCGCCCTCAGGAAGCAGGAGCGGAGGTGGCTGACCCCCAGAGGCCTGGAAGTGGGGTATGTGGCAGCCGATAACGGGGCCAACCTGGTGGCAGCAGTGCAGCAGGGAAACCTCCAGCACATCCCCTGCTTGGCCCACGTGCTCAATCTTGTGGTGCAGCGCTTCTTGCGCACCTACCAGGGGATGAGCGAGCTGCTGCAGGATGCCCGGGCGGTGGTACGCTTTTTCCGCCTGTCAGCCACTGCCTCTGCACTCTTGTCCACCTTACAGCAGCAGTATGGAAGGCCACAACACCGGATGATCATCGACATGCCAGTTCGCTGGAATTCGACTCTGGCCATGTTGGAGCGGCTGTGTCAGCACAGGCTGGCTCTTAGGGCCTACATGCTAGACCCAAGTGTCCCCAGCAACCAGCAAGTCCCCATGATTACTGCCACTCAGTGGACACTGATGCAGCAAGTATGCCTGGTGCTGAGTCCCTTCCTGGAGGCAACCAAGATGGTCAGTGAGGAGCGGGCCTCTGTGTGCCAGTGGGTGCCCTTGGTTTGTCTACTGGAGCAGGCAATGGACAATTTAATTGAGCGTGGGGATGAAGCCCTGAGGCAGTTGGAAGAACAGGAGCAGATGGCAGCACAGTCCAGCTCAGAGGAGGGCTCACAGCAGGTAGTGGAAGAGTTGGAGGTCCCTAACCTGAATGAGGAGGAGGAGGAGGAGGAGGAGCAGAGTGCAGCAGGCGTTGTACGTGGATGGCGGTTTGAGGAGGACAACGACATGGCACAGGAAGAGGACAGGCATGCGTTATGGGACAATGGCGAGGACGAGGAAGATCTTGCTGGCAGGGCCCACTTGTTTCCCATGGCTGTGCACATGTTGCGCTGCCTTCGCAGGGACCCCCGGGTGATCCAGATGCGTTCAAGGGAGGACATCTGGATTACCTTGATGCTTGATCCCCGTCTGAAGGGGAAGCTGGGAGACTTAATGACGCCATCCACCACCGAGCAACGCACAAGGGAGTTGAAGGAGGCCCTTGTGCGCAGACTACTGGAAGCATTCCCCCAGCCTTCCACCCCCACTGTAACTGCTCTGCCAAGCCAGCAAGAGGTGCCTGCCATTGCCACTAGCAGCACAACAACAACCAGCAGCAGCAGCAGCAACTGGCGCCCCGGAGACCTGAAGAGCCTGTATGCAGTGCAGCAGCCCAGAACAGAGGTGCCCGCCACAGCATCCACCACCAACCAGCACAAGCAACGACTGACCACCATGGTGTCTGACTATATGGGGTCATCCAGCGGGCTCAATGACACCGACAGCCCCGTGGACCCCTTGGAGTACTGGGTCAAGAGACTGGACATCTGGAGCGAGCTTTCCCAGTACGCCCTGGAACTCCTATCCTGCCCTCCTTCCAGTGTCCTCTCAGAGAGATGCTTTAGTGCGGCCGGTGGCGTGGTCACAGAGAAGCGCTCTCGGCTCTCCCACGCCTCTGTGGACAAACTCACCTTCCTGAAAATCAACCAGGCTTGGGTGGAAGGTGAGTTTCTGGCCCCTATTGTCGGACACAGGGGGACATGAAGTGGCTGCTGCCGGATCAGTGAATAATGGCGCACAGCGCCTATGCATAAAAATGGCGCCGCATTAAAAAGATACGCTTATCGTTATTTATCGTTAGTACTGCATAATAATGGCGCACAGGGAAAAAAGAAGAAAAACGGCACACAGTAACGTTATTTATCAATAGTGGCACACACTAACGTTATTTATCAATAGTGGCACACACTAACGTTATTTATCAATAGTGCCGTTCATTTGCCAAACAGCAGACATTATTGCCCACACTAACGTTATTTATCAATAGCTAACCTACATAAGCCAAACTGCAGACGTTATTTAACTGCAAAACGGTGAATGGATTTAATGTAACACTGTCAAGGTTAGGGTTAGGCACCACTGGGAGGGGGTCTTAGGGTTGGGCACCATCAGGGGGGTCTTAGGGTTAGGCACTACCAGGGGGGTGGTTAGGGTTAGGCACTACCAGGGGGGTAGTTAGGGTTAGGCACCACCTGGGGGTGGTTAGCATTAGGCACCACCAGGGGGGTCTTAGGGTTAGGCACCACCAGGGGGGGTCTTAAGGTTTGGCACCACCAGGGGGGTCTTAGGGTTAGGCACCACCAGGGGGGTCTTAGGGTTAGGCACCACCAGGGGGGGTTTAGGGGTTAGGGATAGGTACAGAGAGGGTTCTTTGTGTTAACGCTAAATAACAATAAGGCTTTAACGTTAAATAACAATAAGGCTTTAACGTTAAATAGCGATAAGCGGCAAACGGATTAGCGGCAACACTGTGCGCCATTATTCGCAGGCGCCATTTTCAGATGGATCCGGCTGCTGCATGTGCTGTTGTTAACTATGCCTGCCTTTATAAAGACATTTACTACCTGCCTAATGCCTACCTTGGTTAATTTTTTGGTGTTATGGTACTACTACCAGTAAGTTGCCATGGTCCTCCTTCTGAGCTGCTGAACTGACCGCCCGCTTTGTCCTCCTGACTCAGTCGCTACTACATTCTGCGTTCACACTGCCCGGGTCACCGGGTGCATTTAATTTTTTGGCCAGCACTATGACGCTGTGCTACTACTACTGTGCTGCTGCTGCTGCTGAACTGACCGCCCGCTTTGTCCTCCTGACTCAGTCGCTACTACACTCTGCGTTCACACTGCCCGGGTCGCCGGGTGCATTTAATTTTTTGGCCAGCACTATGACGCTGTGCTACTACTACTGTGCTGCTGCTGCTGAACTGACCGCCCGCTTTGTCCTCCTGACTCAGTCGCTACTACACTCTGCGTTCACACTGCCCGGGTCGCCGGGTGCATTTAATTTTTTGGCCAGCACTATGACGCTGTGCTACTACTACTGTGCTGCTGCTGCTGCTGAACTGACCGCCCGCTTTGTCCTCCTGACTCAGTCGCTACTACACTCTGCGTTCACACTGCCCGGGTCACCGGGTGCATTTAATTTTTTGGCCAGCACTATGACGCTGTGCTACTACTACTGTGCTGCTGCTGCTGAACTGACCGCCCGCTTTGTCCTCCTGACTCAGTCGCTACTACACTCTGCGTTCACACTGCCCGGGTCGCCGGGTGCATTTAATTTTTTGGCCAGCACTATGACGCTGTGCTACTACTACTGTGCTGCTGCTGCTGCTGAACTGACCGCCCGCTTTGTCCTCCTGACTCAGTCGCTACTACACTCTGCGTTCACACTGCCCGGGTCACCGGGTGCATTTAATTTTTTGGCCAGCACTATGACGCTGTGCTACTACTACTGTGCTGCTGCTGCTGAACTGACCGCCCGCTTTGTCCTCCTGACTCAGTCGCTACTACACTCTGCGTTCACACTGCCCGGGTCGCCGGGTGCATTTAATTTTTTGGCCAGCACTATGACGCTGTGCTACTACTACTGTGCTGCTGCTGCTGCTGAACTGACCGCCCGCTTTGTCCTCCTGACTCAGTCGCTACTACACTCTGCGTTCACACTGCCCGGGTCACCGGGTGCATTTAATTTTTTGGCCAGCACTATGACGCTGTGCTACTACTACTGTGCTGCTGCTGCTGAACTGACCGCCCGCTTTGTCCTCCTGACTCAGTCGCTACTACACTCTGCGTTCACACTGCCCGGGTCGCCGGGTGCATTTAATTTTTTGGCCAGCACTATGACGCTGTGCTACTACTACTGTGCTGCTGCTGCTGCTGAACTGACCGCCCGCTTTGTCCTCCTGACTCAGTCGCTACTACACTCTGCGTTCACACTGCCCGGGTCACCGGGTGCATTTAATTTTTTGGCCAGCACTATGACGCTGTGCTACTACTACTGTGCTGCTGCTGCTGAACTGACCGCCCGCTTTGTCCTCCTGACTCAGTCGCTACTACACTCTGCGTTCACACTGCCCGGGTCGCCGGGTGCATTTAATTTTTTGGCCAGCACTATGACGCTGTGCTACTACTACTGTGCTGCTGCTGCTGCTGAACTGACCGCCCGCTTTGTCCTCCTGACTCAGTCGCTACTACACTCTGCGTTCACACTGCCCGGGTCGCCGGGTGCATTTAATTTTTTGGCCAGCACTATGACGCTGTGCTGCTACTACTACCACCAGTATGTTGCCGTGGTCCTTCTGTGCTGCTGAACTGACCGCCCGCATAGTCCTTCTCCTGACTCAGTCGCTACCACCACTGCACTCTGCGTTCACACTGCCCGTGTCCACTGACAACTCTGCTGCGATGTCATTGCTAATTGCTGCAAAAAAAAAAAAAAAAAAAAAAAATTACAAAAACCTCTCTGGAGCCTTTTTGCCGTCAGCCACTCATCCTCCTCCAGCGGTACCTTCGCCGCCAAGTGCCATTGGAACTCGCCTTCACCTCTTTGACTGCTTAACGCGTATATCCCTTTTTAAAACCACTTATTACCAATTAATAGCCCCATTTAAAGTGTTGATTTCACTTTAAAATCCATTTTCTCTAGAAAAAAATTTTTGGGGGAATTATTTATGTTGAAGTTATGTTGCCCCTTATCACCTCGATAATCCATGCTATTTGGGGGACTGTAGCATGTATGGGGGCTTTGTTATTAACGTTAAAAGAAAATCCGCCTCCGGGCGTGAATCCGCGCGTGATTACGCCATTCACGGGAAAAAATCCGCGTGGTTGCGTGGACGCGGACGAAAATCCGCATGCGGCGGGGCCGAATGCGGATTTTTTTTGCAACCACGCGGATTTCCGAATTAGTGGATTCGGCACATCCGAGCATCCCTGGACAGGTGCTCAGAAAAGTCAGAGATGCTTCAAAATGGGAAAATTCACTTTTGGCACCATAGTTTGTAAATGCTATAACTTTTACCCAAACCAATAAATATACACTGAATGTTTTTTTTTGATCAAAGACATGTAGCACAATAAATTTGGACAAACATGTATATAAAAATTGTACTTTATTTGAAAAATGTCAGCACAGAAATTAAAAAAAAAATCATTTTTTTGACAAAATTCATGTCTTTTTTGATGAATATAATAAAAACTAAAACTCGCAGCAGCAATCAAATAGCACCAAAATAAAGCTGTATTAGTGACAAGAAAAGGAGGTAAAATTCATTTAGGTGGTAGGTTGTATGACCGAGCAATAAACCGTGAAAGCTGCAGTGGTCTGAATGGAGAAAAAGGCTCTGGTCCTTAAAGAGAATCTGTATTGTTAAAATTGCACAAAAGTAAACATACCAGTGCGTTAGGGGACATCTCCTATTCCCCTCTGTCACAATTTCGCCGCTCCTCGCCGCATTAAAAGTGGTTAAAAACAGTTTAAAAAAGTTTGTTTATAAACAAACAAAATGGCCACCAAAACAGGAAGTAGGTTGATGTACAGTATGTCCACACATAGAAAATACATCCATACACAAGCAGGCTGTATACACCCTTCCTTTTGAATCTCAAGAGATCATTTGTGTGTTTCTTTCCCCCTGCAGTTCTCATGCACTGAAGTTTCAGGCTGCTCGTTTCTTCCTGCAAACAGCTTTGCCTTTGTCTGTAATTCCTCAGTATGTGAAAGCCCAGCCAGCCCAGAGGACGATTTATCCAGCTTGTAAAAGATAAGAGAGAAGAGAGAAGCTGCCCTTATCTAAACAATACACAGGCAGTGTGCATAGAGGGGCCTGGAAGGGGGAGTTCATAGCAGAACCACAACACTGAAGAACTTGGCAGCCTTCCAGACACAGGCTGACAAGTCTGACAGGGGAAAGATAAGCTGATTTATTACAGAGACTGTGATAGTAGAAAGTGCTGCAGTAAGCCAGAACACATTAGAATAGCTTTTGGAACTTGTAGGATGATAAAAAACAGGATGCAATTTTTGTTACGGAGTCTCTTTAACCTCCCTGGCGGTTTATTTATTTTGCCAGGGAGGCTGCAATGTGTTTTTTTTTAAATTAAAAAAAAAATATTTCATGCAGCCAACTGAAAGTTGGCTGCATGAAAGCCCACTAGAGGGCGCTCCGGAAGCGTACTTTCGATCGCCTCCGGCAATCGAAAGTAACAAGATAGGCCGCAATGAGCGGCCTATCTTGTTTCGCTTTCCTCGTCGCCATGGCGACGAGCGGAGTGACGTCATGGATGTCAGTCGACGTCCTGACGTCAGAGCCGCCCGATCCAGCCCCTAGCGCCGGCCGGAACTGTTTGTTCCGGCTGCGCTGGGCTCGGGCGACTGGGGGGACCCTCTTTTGCCGCTGCACGCGGCGGATCGCCGCGGAGCGGCGGCGATCGGGCAGCACACGCGGCTGGCAAAGTGCCAGCTGCGTGTGCTGCTTTTTTCAAAATGAAAATCGGCCCAGCAGGGCCTGAGCGGCGACCTCCGGCGGCATACCCCGAGCTCAGCTCGGGATTACCGCCAAGGAGGTTAAAGGACTTATGAGGCCAAAATCGTTAAAAAAGTCAAGTACCTGCAAGATGTTTAAATGCACGGAGGACGCCGTCCGCGCCCTCCGTGCAGTTCCGCCGGGTCCCCTTCCTGAAAGCGACCCCAGTGCCGATCGCGACCTCACAGGCCGGGTCGGGCTCTCATGCCGCTCCTAATATGGCCGCCGGAGCTGGCCGCGGCTGCGCAGTCCGCATTGCCGCGAGTGTGGCTGCGCAGCTCTAGGGTCAACCCTCCGAACCACGCACTGTAGCCACCTTCAGCGCATTACAATAGACCCCATTCACAGCATGGAAGTGCTGTGGGATTAATTACCATTGGAGGGCAGCTCTGCAGAAGCACAGTCTGAGCTGGGCTATGTCTGATTGTGCTGCCTTCTCTCTGTGGAAGGAGGAAGCGGTCTCTCCACAGAATGAGGAAGTCATGTCTGCCATGGAGGGCAGCTTTGAGGCAGCGTAATCAGACATTACACCGGTTTTAAAACCGGGTGGGTAAGAGATTATATTACCTATTTTAATTAATATAGCTAATTTAACTTAATGACAGTATGTTTGTTTAGGCTGAAGTTCCCCTTTAAAAGGAAATAATTATGGCAGCCTCCACATACCTCTCACTACAGTTCTTTTTATTTCCCAGGAAGCATACTGAGCAACATCAACGTTTCTTCCTCAAGTAGGGGAAAATCTACGAACTGACAGAAACCAGGCACAATGTAATAACATGGCAGGTCTTAGAGGGCTTAAAGTGGACCTGAACTCTTGCACAGGACTCAAGGAAAACACAGATTAATCCACCCTGTATGTATTTAGAGAGTTTAGCCCGTCTAATCCCCCTCATTTGTGTCGAATCACAAGTTATAATTTGATCTCTCCCTGTGTCACCTGATGAGCAGATAAGCTCATTTGAAAGCACAGGTTGTTAACAATATGCCTGCTTCCATGAAAGCAGGAAGTAGACACTGCAGATTTATTGCAGGATTTGTATCAGCTGTAACAAATAAATGTTTTTCTTTAAAAGGTTATTATGCTGCTGTTTATCTTTTCGAGCAGAGGAAGTTCTGAGTTCGGGACCGCTTTAAAGGAACCTAAAACGAAAGTAAAGTGCCCAGTTCAATTCACTCGGGTCTTCCACCACCCTGCAGGCCTCCTGGTCCACCAAAAGCTGTATATGTTGCCTCAGGCCACGCACCTCCTAGATTGCACTTTCGCAGCCGTAGAGTTCATGCGCACTTTGTAAAAATTGCAACTGCGCATAAACGCTCTCAGCCATGAGGACGCAATCAACTAGGCGCACGCCCGGAGCTGCCCCTACACAGTAGCACATGCCCGGTTCAGTTGGCCAGCTTTCAGAGGGAAGACAGCTGATGAACGCAACAGAGCAGAACGACCACGAGGGACAAGGAGGCTGGAAGATGACCCACGCAAGTCAAACTGGCACATAACTGTCACTTTAAAGGTTCCCATTGACTTTAAAGCGGTATGGTCACCATAATAATCTAATTTCAACAGCAGCTGGTGTGAGTGTATTAACGTGATAAAGATGCTAATCCTGCATTCAAAACGTTTGCTGCTGTTATGGTTTGTAGTTATCACATACTTTAGGAGCACTGGCTCTAGTGCCAGACAGTGCCAAAGAGTTGAATGCTGGGAGTTCCTTTTATCTATAATATATTCCTCCTCTTCCATGTATTTCCCTATCTAGCTGCTTATCAGAAACACCCTCTGATTACTTGTGTTTCCAAGCAAGGCTGAGGTGACTCAGTGATTGGATGTGTAAATAAAAAAAAAAAAGACAGTGCGTTTGTTAGTATACACCTCAGTGGGAGTGTCTGAAGACTCTGGGAGGAGGGCAGCTAATGAATACACAATGAGCAAGAGAAGGGGGGAACAAGAGTCAGGGAATAGGATTTTCTGCTTTTCCTTTATAAAATTCACAGGAATCATTACGTGGATAGCACAATACATCTGTTATGTAAGTAGAAGTAATATTTATCTACTTATATATGTGTTTTTTATTTCTAGGTTAGCATGGGTGTCACTTGTTCTTTAAAGAGAACAAAAAAAAAAAGCCAGATACTTACCTAGGGAGAGCTCTGCGTCCTAATGAGTCTGTCCTCTCCCGGTGCCCGTTCCAGCGCAGGATCCCCCCATAGCAGCATTTGACTAATTTAGTCAAATACTGCTCGCTCCGCTACCGCAGGAGCCTTCGGGAGTCTTCTGGAGCACTCAGGCCACTCCATGCTGAGCACGCATGAGCACTCTCTCTTGCGCACTCACGCAGTATGGAGCCGCCTGTCTTTGGGAGGCCCTGGGACATCAAAGACTTCCAAAGTCCCCCGCGGCCGGGGATTCAAACCAGGGAGCTGCTGCTGCACCAGAAGAGGAGAGGGAACGCTCATTAGGGCTCTTTCACATTAGGGAAGCCGTTTGCGTTAACCAAGGTAAGATGAAAGTCCATAGACTTTCATTTTACCTTTCACACTCGACGCTGCGTTTCGATTCCGACGCACCCGCGAGCTGGCGGTTTCCGTCGGGTTTAATTACCAGCTACCGCCGCTGATTGCGTCGCACCGCAGATACCCGACGACACGCCGCAGGCAGACAACGCGTGCAGGAGAACGGCTCCTGTTCGCGTTGTCTGATGTGAAAGAGCCCTTAGAACCCAGAGCCCTCCCTCTCCTTAGGTGAGTATCTGACTTTTGTTTTTTGTTTGGTATTTTTGTTGTATTTATTACACAAATAATTTAGAATTTGGAATAAACAGTTTAGTTTGAGTGTTCCTACCACATCTTCACCTGGTTGCCTAGCATAATATCTATATAGTAGAGTTACACTTTATTGTCTTTAAAGCTACGTCCTCAGGGTAGGTGTAGGAAGGAGCTCACATTTTCACCAAAACCATTTTTCGCATTGACATTTGTAAGTTTGTCAAGTAGAACGGAATTTTTGAATTATACACATTTTTGTTAAAATGTTAACTTTCTTAAAAAAAAACCCCTCTATATTCTTTGGAGGCGTTTAGTAAAACAGCAAGAGTGGACGTTGAGAGAGCAAGGGAGATGGGTGGACAGCTTGTGGTATGACCAGTACATGGGCATACTATATTTACTATACCATTTGATCCTGTCTCTGATAACTTTAAGCCACAGACCCTGAACAAGCAATTCAGACCAGATGTTTCTGACTAGATTAGCTGCATGCTTGTTTCAGGTGTGATTCACACAATACTGCAGCCAAACAGATCAGCAGGACTGCCAGGCAACTGGTATGGTTTAAAAAGGAAATGCATATGGCAGCCTCCATAACTTCTCACTTCAGGTGTCCTTTAAGTGGATTGGGAGAGGTGATACAAGCTCAGTTCTCTCCAGTTCTGGATGACAGACAATTTGCATATTCAGCAGTGATGCATTGTGGGAAGCCACAGTTGCTCACTTTAAGCTGAATTATCACAAATATCTTCTGTTTAAAGGCGGCAAAGTACACTGAAGGAAGATTGTGCGTCACATAATTAGCAACGACAAGCATATTCAAAGTCAATTCAAAGTCAATTCAATGCAGCAGCTTCTCATCTTCAAGCTACCTGTAACAAACTCAGAAAATTAGCACGTCACCGACCATCTACACACATCCAATTACAATTGGCTAATTTTCCCGCTGTCCTGCAGTGCAAGAGCTTACCTACACACTCTGTTCCAGGTAGGAGAGGGTTAAGAGATTTTAAAGTGTAACTGTCGGGTATAAAATCAATTCTTTATTTTTATCTGGTAAACGAGTAATAAGGATGCTAACCAGGCAATCCAAACGTTAAAAGGGGCACTATTGCTAAATTCTTTTTTTTTTGACCCTTTAGTGTACATATGAGTTGTTGTAGGATTGATTTTACACATTACTAAAGGTGCGTACACACGTCAGATAAAAGTCTTTGGAAAATGAAAGATCACAGACCAATCTTACCCCCTTCCATGTAGTATGAGAGCCATACCTACACAGTCTATTCTATGGAGCTGCACTCCCCATCAGATAAAAATCTTTGCAAGATGCTGCACACACAGATGCTGTACACATTCAACAGATCAGTATCTGCAAAAGATCTGTTCCTGAAAAGATCCATTCCTGCAAAACGCATTCATCGTCTATAATATCTGCAGATCTCATACACACCTTGTTTAATGGACATTCATCTGCAGATCAGCCAATTATCTGCCGATCTGAAGATCCAACCTGGTGGATCTGATCTACAGATAATTGTCCGTTAAACAAGGTGTGTATGAGGTCTGCAGATATCATAGATTATGAATGCGTTTTGCAGGAATGGATCTTTTGCAGGAACTGATCTTTTGCAGATACTGATCTGTTGCATGTGTACAGCGGTCTTTGTGTGCAGCATCTTGCAAAGATTTTTATCTGATGGGGAGTTCAGCTCCATAGAATAGACTGTGTAGAGTATGGCTCTCATACTACATGAAGTATTGCAAATTTCCTTCTGTTTTAAGAAGGCAATTACACCAATACTACATGAAAGGGGGTAAAATTGGTCTGTGATCTTTCATTTTCCAAAGACTTATCTGACGTGTGTACCCACCTTTAGTCTTTTACCAATGTATTTGGTTACTGGCAATAAACATATTGAGGCATGCATTGACGTCAGTACTTTTACCTTTCCAACACCAATGCAGCCTAAACCATTCTGTAGTAGGGAGGCATCTTTTACTGGAGAGTGTGAATTCGTTATCTTACACCCCTCTGGCCATGTCAGTTATTATTCCCCACCTTGTAACTGTACTAACGAACAATTACTGTACTCACAGCAGCCACCGTAAAGTGAAGAACGCTGCCTCTCCTCCGTGCAGCGTCAGTTGTTGCTGTGTGCGGATGGGTGGAAAACATACGCTGCCTGTCTGCCAAGGACCCCCTTTCCCTAAGCTGGCAGTGGAACGGACACCTATTGTTGTCCGTTTCCACGATAATCTGACCGGCTTTCCGATCTGCGCAATGTAGCGGCGGCATGAAAGAGCACACACAAAAGCGCTGCAGCTGTGTGTTGCTCTGTTCGGGGCAGTGCTCTTTCATGCCGCCGCTACATTGCGCAGATCGGAAAGCCGGTCAAGTTACCATGGAAACGGACAACAATAGGTGTCCGTTCCACTGCCAGCTAAGGTAAAGGGGGACTTGGCGGCCGGGCAGCGTACGTTTTCCACCCATCCGCACACAGCAACAACTGACGCTGCACGGAGGAGAGGCAGTGTTCTTCACTTTACGGTGGCTGCTGTGAGTACAGTAACTGTTCGTTAGTAAAAGATGCCTCCCTACTACAGAATGGTTTAGGCTGCATTGGCGTCGGAAAGGTAAAAGTACTGACGTCAATGCATGCTTCAATAGGTTTATTGCCAGTAACCAAATACATTGGTAAAAGACTAAGTAATGTGTAAAATCAATCCTACAACAACTCATATGTACACTAAATGGTCAAAAAAAAAAAAAAGAAGAATTTAGCAATAGTGCCCCTTTAAATATCACTTTTAGTTTTCTTATCATAAAACAACATTCCCCAGTTTCCCTAGCTCTTACCTGGTACATCTGCCACAAAAAGGAAATTGCAGGGCATGCTGGGTTGCCTTTTTTTGCTTCTCTATTTCCCCCAAAACTTAACTAATGCAGCCTGATTGGCTGAAGCCGCTTTCCCTCCTGTTTTCCCCTCCCACACCTCTGTTCCTCTCTGATTGCCCAATATTTCTCATGCTGAGACAATGCACTTTCTATAGTGAAGGGCGGGCAATGCATACACAGTCAGGCAGAGCAGAGTAATGGTGGCCATACGTGGTACAATTTTTTCATACAATCTTACCATTTCTATGTAGTATAAGGGTAAATTAAGTGAATATACTGAAAGGATAATTTAGCCAGTTCCCTTATATTACATAGAAATGGTAAGATTATAAGAAAAAATTGTACCATGTATGGCCACCATTAGGGTGCATACACACATCAGACCATAGGCTTTGGAAAATGAAAGATCAGACCAATTTTACCCCCTTCCATGTAGTATGAGAGCCATACTCTACACAGTCTATTCTATGGAGCTGAACTCCCCATCAGATAAAAATCTTTGCAAGATTCTGCACACAAAGATGCTGTACAGACACAAAAGATCAGTATCTGCAAAATGCATTTATAAGTCTATGGTATCTGCAGATCCTCATACACACCTTGTTTAACAGACTTTCAACAGATATCTGACAATCATCTGCAGATCTGAAGATCCATCCTGGTGTAACTGATCTGCAGATGAATGTCTGTAAGGGCCCATTTCCACTTGTGCGGTGCGAATCACCGCGGTAAAAATTTGCATGCGGGTCTATGCGAATTTTCATGCGAATTTGCATGGATGACGATGTATGCGAATTTAACCATGGCAGTGCTGGTGTGGTTTTCCATTTTCTATGCAAATTCGCATGAAAATTCGCATACCCAAACCGCATGCAAATTTCCTATTGAATACATTGCATAGCGGTATGCGAATTCTGATGGCTCTGCCATGCGAATTTTTTCTGCACAGAATACCGCAAAGGAATCCTGACAAGTGGAAACAGCCCCATTCACTTGTATTGCTATGCGAATTTGCATGCGAAAAACACATGCGAATTCGCGATCGTGGAAATGGGCCCTTAAACAAGGTGTGTATGAGATCTGCAGATATCACAGACTATGAATGCATTTTGCAGGAACGGATCTTTTGCAGGAACAGATCTTTTGCAGATAATGATCTGTTGCATGTGTACAGCATCTGTGTGTGCAGCATCTTGCAAAGATTTCTGTCTGATGGGGAGTTCAGCTCCATAGAATAGACTGTGTAGAGTATGGCTCTCATACTACATGGAAGGGGTTAAAAGTGGTCTGTGATCTTTCATTTTCCAAAGACTATGGTCTGATGTGTGTATGAGCCTTAAAGGGAAGGTCCAAGCAAAATAAAAAAAATGAGTTTCACTTACCTGGGGCTTCTACCAGCCCCATGCAGCCATCCTGTGCCCTCGTAGTCACTCACTGCTGCTCCAGTCCCCCGCTGGCAGCTTGCCGACCTCGGAGGTCGGCGGGACGCATTAGGTACATTTTTACGCATTCCCGCTAGTGCAGGAACATTAACACATACATTTTTACGCGTTACTGGTTCAATGCGTACATTTTTGTGTTAATGTTCCTGCCCTAGCGGGAATGCGTAAAAATGTACACAATGCGGCCCGCCGACCTCCGAGGTCGGCAAGCTGCCAGCGGGGGACTGGAGCAGCAGTGAGTGACTACGAGGGCACAGGATGGCTGCATGGGGCTGGTAGAAGCCCCAGGTAAGTGAAACTAATTTTTTAATTTTGCTTGGACCTTCCCTTTAAGGGAGGAAATTACATAAGGATTGACTTAAAATAGACACAGTTAAAGAGACTCTGAAGCGAGAATAAATCTCGCTTCAGAGCTCATAGTTAGCAGGGGCATGTGTGCCCCTGCTAAACCGCCACTACAGCGCCGCTAAACGGGGGTCCCTTCACCCCCAAACCCCCCACTGCAACACTTGGTCGCAGACTTGGTCGCTCCTGGAGGCAGGGCTAACTGCCGCAGCCCTGCCTCCAGTCGCGTCTATCAGCGGCGCATCGCCGCCTCTCCCCCGCCCCTCTCAGTGAAAGAAGACTGAGAGGGGGGGGGGGGGGGGAAGAGGCGGAGATACGCACTGACAGACGCGCGTGGCACTGACAGACGCGTGTGGGGCAGGGCTGCGACGGTTAGCCCTACCCCAACCAGTAAGCGCTCCCCCGCTGCACCGAGGGGATTTGGGGGTGAAGGGACCCCCGTTTAGCGGCGGGATAGCGGCGTTTTAGCAGGGGCACACATGCCCCTGCTATCTATGAGGTCTGAAGCGAGATTTATTCTCGCTTCAGAGTCTCTTTAAGATGAAGAATCCTAAGGAGGATTTTCTTTTTTACCATAGAAAAATCACTAAAATCAAAATGTGGACAGTGCATTTCATATGTTATGTAAGTAGAGCAAGTATTTATCCACATATATGCGTTTTCTTTTTCTGAGATCGTATGGCTGAGAGTTCCACTTTAAATACAGTTAAGTGTTAAAATTACACCCCATCCCACACCAAAATTCCACTGAAGCTCTGGGAGGAGTACTTGCGTGTCAGAGAGCATAAACTAGAACTTGTGTACAGCAGTTTTCAGAGAATGTTTCCATAAGCTAATAGATAAAATTACATTTTATTATAGGCCATTTGATTTCAGCTTGGCCACTAGGGGCCTTTTCTTGCACTTGCGGTAAGGCTCCTTTGCCACCATGTACGTTGCATATCCGTTGTGATGCAATTATATTGTCAATTGCGACGCAACAGACATATGTGCAATTAACTTTTCCTCCTGAGTTTTCTGCTAGGAGAGACGTTTCATATTCTCTTAAAAACCACTTTTAAAGGATACCCGAAGTGACATGATGAGATAGACGTATATGTACAGTGCCTAGCACACAAATAACTATGCTGTGTTCCTTTTTTTCTTTCTATGCCTGAAAGAGTTAAATATCAGGTAAGTAAGGGGCTGACTCAGTCCTGACTCAGACAGGAAGTGACTACAGTGTGACCCTCACTGATAAGACATTCCCCTTTTTATCTCTTTCTTACTCTCAGAAGCCATTTTCTGCTAGGAAAGTGTTTTATAGTTGGAATTTCTTATCAGTGAGGGTCACACTGTAGACACTTCCTGTCTGAGTCAGGACTGAGTCATCCACTTACATACCTGATATTTAACTCTTTCAGACAGAGAAAGAAAAAAAAAAGGAACAGCATAGTTATTAGTGTGCCAGGCACTGTACATACACAGACATGTGACACAGACATGAGATAGACATATCTCATCATGTCACTTCGGGTATCCTTTAAGCATTTTACAATTGAAAAAGTGACTATAAGTTGGTGAAAACGTACAATCAAAATAATTTTGGGTATTTTCTTGCTTGCTGGCAGTTTAAAAGGTATAGTAAGGTGAGTAAATATCACACAGGAGAAAACCATCAGTTTGCATATGGGCCATAGTGTGAGAGGAGCCTAAGGCTAGGGTCACACTTAGGAGAATCGCATGCATTTTCCACTATGTGCTATGGGGAAGACTCTTGGGGGGGGGGGGGGGGGGGGGGAGCTATGGGGACACACACACTGTATACTGTATATAGCATCCCCACCAGATGCTAGACTTCGCCTTATGCAGTACAATTAGGGCTCATTTCCACGGGCAGTTCAACTGTGTGCTCAGCAACGAGCAGTTACCAGGCAGCAACGAGCAGTTTACCAGGCAGCAACGAGCAGTTTACCAGGCAGCAACGAGCAGTTTACCAGGCAGCAACGAGCAGTTTACCAGGCAGCAACGAGCAGTTTACCAGGCAGCAACGAGCAGTTTACCAGGCAGCAACGAGCAGTTTACCAGGCAGCAACGAGCAGTTTACCAGGCAGCAACGAGCAGTTTACCAGGCAGCAACGAGCAGTTTACCAGGCAGCAACGAGCAGTTTACCAGGCAGCAGCGAGCAGTTACCAGGCAGCAGCGAGCAGATACCAGGCAGCAGCGAGCAGATACCAGGCAGCAGCGAGCAGATACCAGGCAGCAGCGAGCAGATACCAGGCAGCAGCGAGCAGATACCAGGCAGCAGCGAGCAGTTTACCAGGCAGCAGCGAGCAGTTACCAGGCAGCAGCGAGCAGTTACCAGGCAGCAGCGAGCAGTTACCAGGCAGCAGCGAGCAGTTACCAGGCAGCAGCGAGCAGTTACCAGGCAGCAGCGAGCAGTTACCAGGCAGCAGCGAGCAGTTACCAGGCAGCAGCGAGCAGATACCAGGCAGCAGCGAGCAGATACCAGGCAGCAGCGAGCAGTTGTGAGAGCTTGAGAGGTTTTTCACTGCCCATCAATAGTCCATGGAAAAGAGGCCTTGTATGTCTGCAGGGGGACATATCTCATCTACAGAAGGTCAGTAGGGATGGCCAATAAGCTGCAAAACGTTTGTGTGCACATTTAGGCCTCTTCCATGGACTGTTGCTGGGCAGTGAAATGCCTCTCAAACTCTCACTGCTGCCTGGTAACTGCTCACTGCTGCCTGGTAACTGCTCACTGCTGCCTGGTAACTGCTCACTGCTGCCTGGTAACTGCTCACTGCTGCCTGGTAACTGCTCACTGCTGCCTGGTAACTGCTCACTGCTGCCTGGTAACTGCTCACTGCTGCCTGAGTATTGCTTGCTGAGCACACAGTTCAACTGCCCATGGAAACGAGCCCTTATAAAATGGACCAATCAAAAAATCCTGCCAAGGGGTGTGTGTGTTGCGTAGAAGATTTCCATAATCCTCATTTTGCATCCACTAGGGATGATCAATGATATGCAAACACTTAAACATTTATGCAAATTTACATCAATTTTTATGCAAATATGTGCAGCTTGAAAATGGACCAATTAAGTTCCACCCAGGTTTAAATGTATTGGTCCAATTTCAAGCTGCATATATTTGCATACAAATTTGCATAAACACAGAAGTATTTGCATCTCTGATCCTCCCTAGCATTCACTCGATACCATTTGCATCTCACTGACCACCCCCAAATGGTCATTGAGACTATTGCCTCTTGCATGGAAACTGTATACAGCTTGAAATTAGACCAGGCGTAAGCGGTTTTTGTATGTAAATTCATTCACTCTGCCAAGGTTTTATTCGATTGGTCAACAAGTTGCACACATTTGCATAATCCTGTATCCAATCGGAATCAGAATCTCACTGAACTCCCACCCATTCTTTCACCAGGCGGGTACAGACAAATAAAAAAAAAAAAAAAAAAAAAATAAGAGTCTGGCGTCAACGACCCCACGAACTTTGCATTTACCAATATATAGTTTGCATGTTAGGCTTAGCTTTGTCAAAACCAGCCGCCTCCCTCCCCCCCCCCCCCCCCCCAAAAAAAAAATCTCGTAATTAAGAGCAAAAACAAAATAACATTTAAAAAATATTATATTGTAGTGACGTCCTTTAATACTAAAATAAAAATATAGGATACATTCTTAAATGCAGATATACTAGAACTAAAGCAACAAGTGATTAAACAAATAACAAAAAAGATAAAAACAAACAAAAACACTGTACAATTTTATAAAATTTGTGTTTGTACATAAGTTACACAAAAAAAATGTATATACTTCATTAGACCTTTACTTCATATTGTCATGAAACATTGCATATTTTTGACGCAGTTACTCTGGTGAATACTAAATGTTCTTTAATACTATACGGTGTAGAAGAAACTGAAGGAAAAAAAGGGGAACTAATACGTAGTGGGGGACATGATTAGTGTATTTCAAAGTGTGCCTATGCCTAAGCACAGAGGAGGCAGCCATTTTGTTAGAAGTGGACTGAAGTAAAATTATGTTTGAGGCAAGTGGCCATTTTCCTTGATAACTTGCCTAGAAGAGCTGTGGCAGCCATTTTGTTGGTTGGATAAGACTGAAATGGGCTACCAGCTCTACATGAGCCTCAAGGGGCTGGTTTAGAATGATGGCTCCCAACAAAACTAAAGCAAGACAGGGGACAATAACCAGAGCAACCAATCAGAATGCTTGCTGCATTTAGACGCTTTATCCTGATCCACTGCTTAATTTTTGCCCTAATAGTCTTTTGAAATTACCAATTTATCAAGGCAGGTACAATGTGGCAATCTTAATTCAGGTTGCCATTTGTTTGTTCACCAGTTTTAGATCCTAAAGCCGTTATTTCCCACAATGCAGTGAGGTTGACAGACAGCAAACTATCAGGGCCATGGTCATGACATCACACTGTGCGAGGAGTTTCACCACAAGATCAACCACACAGACACCCTAATGATTTATTTGAGAAAAGGCAAAGATTTCTCAAGGGAAAGGGGGTATCAGCTGCTGATTGTAATGAAGTTCAATGGTTAAAGTTCCTCTTTAAGATCACTTTTATAAATCTGGTAATATTCAGATGTCTAAAAAAAATGCTCCTATTTCTGTGGAAATAGCATTTTTCTAACAATCTGCAAATCGCCACCTGTATAAATAAGCCTTATTCTGACATTGTGTGAGGTAAACCGCTGCGGTAGCCATTTTGTGGTTTAGCTTGGATTAGACACTACCTACAGGTTTCAAGGAGACCATCGGTTTCCCCCATAGTTCCAAGAAGCAGGTAGTTTATCATGAATGACCAACCAAGCGATGGCTGTTCTGTTGGACCGCCCATAATCAAAACATTTGATAGGTTAGGTCAGCGATTTCACTGAAGCATTTCATGAGGCAAAAAGTTCTCAGTTAGATAAAAATTGACTCCTCTTAGTGGCTCCACAGGAACCTAGTGAATTCATGAACCAAATCGGTCTGGCCACCATTTTGTTGGTTAGCTTAGAATCTAATAAATTAACAAGGACCAGTGGTTTCACCACATACTTCCTGGCAAAAAAAGTGAAGCAGTCAGTTTATTGGTTCACTAATAATCAAAACACAGACATGTCAGCACAACAGGGACCATCAGCAGAGGCACTTGAAAGAGGAGGAATGGCTAGATTGTAGGCAGTCCAAACCATTCAGCAACAAAAATTATACTTTGGACTTTCTGTTAAAAAACAAGCTTGCTGTTCACAACTGGCTTAGGCCTCAAAATGGCTGCCGACACTGTGGCTAGGCAACAGGCACACTAGTATAGCATATCATTGATGGCTACTCTGTTCAGGAAACCGCATAATTATCCAAAGTTGACCTAGTAACATATGACCTAATAGAAAAAAAATCCTCAAAATCCAGGAGGTTTAAACAAAAAAATCTAAAAACAGTCAACACTCCTGTTTTTGTTTTTTTATGGGTAACCAAAATATAAAAAAAAAACATGCGTTAAACCTGGCAGATGTTTTGAATAGGTTTAAGTCCTGCGCAGTCTATAATTTCTTGAATGGCTTAAAACCGTTGCACTTTCCCATGCTCAGTTCATTGAGAGCCCCACCTCTGTGCTGACCCCCCAAAAAACCCAGAAGACCCCCCCCCCATATCTCAGATCGCCAGCAAAAACAGTCTTGTTTTGAAATCACAATACTTCCACCATGTTTTTTTTTTTCCGGACAGTGGGCAGAATTTGCTACATTGTCACAGGCGTGAAACATGGCAGTGCTTTTGGTTAGTGCATACAAAATCGTTAAAATGCAAAACTTTTCATAGAGGATACATTTCAAGCTTATGTTTATTTACTTGTTTTTTTTTTTCTTAAGCAGCATACTTAGAAAAAAATAAAAATAGAACAGCTCTGATAAATGGGGGAGGTGGGGAGGTTGGGCAGTGGGTGGGAGGGGGAGGTGTGTTAGGGAGGGGCTTAACGGAGGCACCAAACTCACACCCACCCACTAGTGAGTTTAAAGAACATCTCTTCATCCAGACTCTCGTTCTGGTCCTTGGCCCGCGTGGACAGGAAGATGTAACCGCCGATGAACTCGTGAACTACTTTGCAATCCACTTCCGTGCAAATGAAGGAGAGCCTCATTTCGTCGGCGAATTCCACCGTTACCTGGAAGAGCGCGAGAGAATAGAGCGTTAATACGGGGTGGTCTCATGGCCTATGACAACACTACAAAAACAGGGTATGACCGGTTACTTCCTATGTTGTTAATTAGGGGCGTAGCTAAAGATCAAGTGACTCATCATAGCAATATGTTGATTGGGCCTTCCCCAAAAATGTTAAAGGTACCTTTGTGCTCCAGACAGCCCCCAGTATAGGGAGCTTGAGACACCCCTCAGTATTATGTAGCACCCAGTATGAATTAGCTAGAGGTACCCTCAGTATGGGTAGCCAGAGGAGTCCCCAGAATAGTTAGCCAGATTATTCCACCCCCCCCCCCCACACACATAAGCAGCCCCCAAGTAAGGGGTATTTAGATTAGCCCCCCCCTCCCCAGTACAGGTAGCAAGAATAGCACCCAATGTATAGGTAGCCAGATTAGCCAGGCATGACTAGGAGTGCGGGACTACACACCAATATACAGCAATGTATAAACATAGGAAGTGTTTCTGATGCGGAGACTGGGAAGATTCCCATAAAAGTGGCTATCCTAAATAACTTAGTACATTCTACTGTCTGTCACTACAGGGCCTCTTTAAACCAGCTTAGCGGTATGGACGAGCTCAGCTCGTCCATGACCGCCGCACTGGATTGCTCTGGCCCTGATGGGCCGATTTTCATTATTTTATTTATTTATTTATTTTTTTAAACGGGCAGCTAGCACTTTGCTAGCTGGGGACAATCGCCGCCACCGCTGATGCACCGCGAAACAGGCTGCGCAGCCACCCTGGCGCCATCAATAGAAAGCCAGGGAGGTTAACTGGTCAGATTCCACAGATGTCAGACGTGGTATTCAGGATCACACAGCACCAATTTCACATATGTATTTCCTCTCGGCTTACTGAGCAATTGCACAAATCTTAAGGAGCTCCATACATTGTACAATTTTTTTCGATCAGAGAAATTAGATCAATTTTTTTGTTTGGTCGAATAGTCTTTCAAATACTTTTTGGAGGTACCATACACATATGTTAAATTTTCCCAAAAATCAGAGAATAACGATCCAATATGAAGAAAACGTTTTTTATCCATAGTGTTTACTTACAACTTACCATACACTCAGGGGCGGTTTAAGCAACAATGGGGCCCCAGGGCAAAATAAACCTAGGGGGCCCCCCCAACATATACCCCGGAACAAAAATCGGCATTATGGGACCTTTTTTGCAGCTGGTATAGTCAGGGTGTGAAGTCCCAATCGGTCGGAGCTCCACATTCTGGCTATCCCAGCCTGCATGGGGGACAAGGGGTTAAAAAGTTTCAGGAGGGGGGACCCCACAAAATTAAAAAAAAATAAAATTCCCACACTCTAAACATAAAAAAAAATTGGGAAAATAGGAAAAAAATGCCAGGGATCTTCATACAGCCATATTGCGGCTGTATAGCGATCCCTTATTAACACCCTACTACTTTGTAGCGATCCCTGGCCAAAGCGCTGCGGCTGCGTATAGACCCCTGGAAACCCCATCAGGAAATTTATTGCGCTTTCATTTGATGCATGTAAAATTACACTACCGTTAGGTTTGCTACTAAAAGTGACATTTACCGCATTTAAAAGTATACTTTTTTCCTTCAAAACTTTAAAGTCTTTTTGAAAAATTGTTTTTTCCTCTTATTCCTAATGATCTCCTTAACATATACTGCAAATTTAGGGTTTCTAGCATTTAAAGGACTTACGAGGCCAACTACGTAAAAAAAGTTAATTACCTGCCTCTAAGTTTCACGCACGGAGGACGCCGTCCGCGCCCTCCGTGCAGCGCCGCCGGGTCCCCCGCTCATTATCCCCCCCGGGCCGGCTCCCGACCCCACGGCCCGGGTCGGGCTCTCCTTCCCCTCCAAAGCTGCGCAGTCCGCCTGGCCGCGAATGCGGCTGCGCAGCTCTAGGGCCAACTCCTCCGATCCACGCTACGTAGCGTGGAACGGAGGGGTTGGCCCTAGAGCTGCGCAGCCACGGCCAGAGGAAGCGGCCATCTTTGGAGGGGAAGGAGAGCCCGACCCGGGCCGTGGGGTCGGGAGCCGGCCCGGGGGGGAAAATGAGCGGGGGACCCGGCGGCGCTGCACGGAGGGCGCGGACGGCATCCTCCGTGCGTGAAACTTAGAGGCAGGTAATTAACTTTTTTTACGTAGTTGGCCTCGTAAGTCCTTTAAGGTGGATTTGCTATCAACCATTAAAGTCGGCAGGTTTTTTTTTCCTTTGAAACTTTAAAATCGATTTTCTCAAAAACTATAAGGCTGATTTGAAAATTTTTTTTTCCTCTTGTAGCCACTGAGGGCCCCTACAAGTTCTGGGGCCCTGGGGCAGCTGCCTCCTCTGCCTCTATGGTAGCGCCGGCCCTGCATACACTATACAATTTCACAATCACCCAGATTTTTCCAACATGTCAGATCACATTTTTATAAAAAAAAAAAAAAAAAAAAAAAAAAAAAAAAAAAGGATTCTTTTCGATTTTCACTATTCGATCGTTTTGGTCGAATAAATGGGAAATCAAACTTTTTAATTGTACCATGTATGGGCACCATTACAGTCATGATGTAGGAGTTACGCCATCTGCAGTGCATTCCTGTAAATTGCAGGCCGCTCACCATTTTGATTTCCCAGTTGACATTCCATTGCTTCATGTTGCTGAACCTCCACGTTTTAATGGCGTCGCCGGTGCTGGCGTCCATCCTGATCAGTCTGTTGTAGGTGATTCCAATCAGCTCCTCCTTCTTTCCTCCTTGGAACCTGAGAGATGGCCAAGAATCGTATCAGCGATAGAAAACCAATCAATGTTCTATACGGTACTTGTGTGAATGGAGGCTGACCTATTTGTTTCCTTTTAAACAATGCAGATTGCCTGGCTGATCTAATACTTTTAGCCATAGACCCTGAACCTGCATACAGCAGATCAAATATCTATGAAAAATCTGACAAGATTACCTGTACGCTTGTTTCAGGTGTGTGACTCAGACATTACTGCAGCCAAAGAGATCATCAGGGCTGCCGGGCAACGGGTTTTTGTTTAAAAGGAAAGAAATATGGCAGCCTCCATAGCCCTCTCCCCATAAGTTCCCTTTAAAGTCCGAATACAGCCAAAAGTTTGGGCAGCACGGTGGCGTAGTGGTTAGCGCTCTCGTCGTGTAACGAGAGCGCTAACCACTACTAACCACCCGGTTTGAATCCCAGCTAGGTCAACATCTGCAAGGAGTTTGTATGTTCTCCCCGTGTCTGCGTGGGTTTCCTCCGGTTTCCTGCCAAATCCCCCAAAAAACATACAGATAAGTTAATTGGCTTCCCTCTAAAATTGGCCCTAGATGATAATATATACATGACACTACATACATAGACATATGACTATGGTAGGGACTAGATTGTGAACCCCTCTGAGGGACAGTTAGTGACAAGACAATATACTCTGTACAGCGATGCGTAATATGTCGGTGCTATATAAACTAAACAAGACAAATTCTCAGATATGAACCTAGGCGTATATTGCCTGGCTACCCATTTCCAGTTAGACGTGGGTCTTAAAATTACTCATCAGCTGCTTCCTGTGAACTACAAGCCCCGCCTCCTCATGCAGACGCACTGACGCATGCGCCGCCCACTTTTCACTGTATTTGGAGTCTGTCACGTCACATAGGTGCCAATAAACTAGTTTACTATACCTGATTTTTTTTTATTATACCCAAGTTTACTATATCAGGCTCTACTCCAATAGACTAAAAATGGAGATTGGCCGGGACCTGGAGAGGTAGTTTACTATACCAGAGTTTATTACAACGAGATTATACTGTACACACAGAACAGCAGGCAACTGGAATTTACTTTTAACCTCCCCGGCGTTCTATTAAAATCGCCAGGGAGGCTGTGGGAGGGTTTTTTTTTAATAAAAAAAAAAAACTATTTCATGCAGCCAACTGAAAGTTGGCTGCATGAAAGCCCACTAGAGGGCGCTCCGGATGCGTTCTTCCGATCGCCTCCGGCAGCCAGAAGTAACACGGAAGGCCGCAATGAGCGGCCTTCCGTGTTTCGCTTACCTCGTCGCCATGGCGACGAGCGGAGTGACGTCATGGACGTCAGTCGACGTCCTGACGTCAGCCGCCTCCGATCCAGCCCTTAGCGCTGGCCGGAACTTTTTGTTCCGGCTACGCTGGGCTCAGGCGGCTGGGGGGACCCTCTTTCGCTGCAGCGGCGATCAGGTAGCACACGCAGCTGGCAAAGTGCCGGCTGCGTGTGCTGCTTTTTATTTGATGAAAATCGGCCCAGCAGGGCCTGAGCGGCACCCTCTGGCGGTACTGGACGAGCTGAGCTCGTCCAGACCTCCCCAGCAGGTTAAAACGGGATTGACGGCCATAAAATCAAACTGACCTGGCAATGAAATGCGTGATGCCGAATTCCGGTAGGGACTGCCAGGCTTGGATAAACCTCATTTTGGCCTCTATTAAACTCATCTGGGCGACGTTCTGATGCGCTTCCAGGATTCGGGCTGTGATCTGCGGGAGACAGACACGTCACTGCTGGAGTCAGAACTGAATTAACAACACATCAGACAGGAAAGAGTTTACTTCAAATTAATCCTGAGGGTTTTTTTTTTTATGCAGTTTGAAAATAGACCAATGAAATGCAGCGGCTGTTACTGCCATTTCAAACTGCATAACATTTTCATTAGCTCAGAATTTCTAAAGCATCTTATTAGCCACCCCTGCAATATACATACACAGAAATCTAGGCTTCTTAACCCATTCAGGTTCCGTGGTTTTCATGTGAGAAATGTTCACCTCCCATTCATTAGCATATAACTTTATCACTACTTATTACAATGCACTGATCTATATCTTGTTTTTTCTGCCACCAATTAGGCTTTCTTTGGGGGGTACATTTTGCTAAGAGCCACTTTACTGCAAACGCATTTTAACAGGAAGAATAAGGAAAAAAACGGAAAAAAATCATTATTTCTCAGTTTTCAGCCATTATAGTTTTAAAATAATACATGCCCCCATAATTAAAACTCGCGTATTGTATTTGCCCATATGTCCCGGTTATTACACCGTTAAAATTATGTCCCTATCACAATGTATGGCGACAATATTTTATTTGGAAATAAAGGTGCATTTTTTCCATTTTGCATCTATCACTATTTACAAGTTTAAAATAAAAAAAAAAAATATAGAAATATTTCATCTTTACATTGATATTTAAAAAGTTTAGACCCTTAGGCAAATATTTACATGTTGTTTTTTTTTTATTGTAATGGAATTTTTTTTTTATAGTAAACATTTTATTTGGGTACTTTTGGGAGGGTGGGAGGTAAACAATAGATTTATAATGTAAATGTGTGTTCATTCTTTTTTTTTTTTTTTTTCAGGTGTAGTATTACTTTTTGGCCACAAGATGGCGGCCATGAGTTTGTTTACATGACGTCACTAAGCGTAGCACGCGCTTAGAGTGACACATCGGGAAGGGAACGGCCAGAAAAGGCGCAGCTTCCGAGAGAAGCTGTCGCTTTTTCAGCGGGGGAGAGGAATCAGTGATCGGGCTCCATAGCCCGATACATTGATTCCTTGGCTACCGAATCCGCGGCCGGGAGTGCGCGTGCACGATCGGCCGCGGGAGTGCGCGGTAGCACGCATGGTTCCTGGACGTAGAAACTATGTCCAGGAACCAAAATAGGTTAAAGAGACACTGACGCGAAAAAAAGAAATTATGATAAGGATTTGTATGTGTAGTACAGCTAAGAAATAAAACATTAGCAGCAGAGAAGCAAGTCTAATATGGTTTCCAGTACAGAAAGAGTTAAGAAACTCCAGTTATCTATGCAAAAGAGCCATTGAGCTCCAGGACTTTCAAAGTTGCAGAGATCTCTGTCTTCTGAAGCTTATTATCTCAAGTGTCTAGCACTGTATTGTTTTTTTCTTCTGCAGAGAACAGGTCAAAAGTTCACTGGCCTGCTCTGTAAAATCATTTAAAATGCTGAGTAGTGTGTAAACTGCAAATATTAGAGAATGATGTAATGTTATGAACAAAACTATATAACTGAAAATAAAAACATGAGATTATTTTCTTTGCTACTAATGTTCTAGTAATTATGCATACTACGCAATCAATTCATTATATCATTTTTTTTTTGTTTCAGTGTCTCTTTAAAGGGTACCAGAGTTGACTGAAAAAAGAAAAAAATTCTTACATACCAGGGGCTTCCCCTGCCCACTCCGGCCTGTTTGCTCCATCAGTGCCACCCTCCACCTCCTGGGTCTTCTCTAACGGGTTCCGGTATCTTCAGCTAGTCAGCGCATGCGCAGTGCACCCGTGCTCCCTCCCTCATCGCATACATACAGTATGAAATCGGCACCGGTAGACTTGGGCGCAGGATACAGCCGGTATATGGCTGATCCTGCTTCTGCACAAGTTACCGGCCGTGTTAATTACTCTTCCCCCTCCAGGCCGCCATGGATGGTGGGAAATGAAATAATTCAGCTTCCAGCTATTGCTGGAGGCCGAATTATTGTGTTTTTTAAGAAACTTCAGCTCTGTCTTTTGACGGATCCGACATTACTCACTGAGCGCGCTATTGAAGTAATTCCCTTTATAGTCTATGGTGGCGCCAGCTGCGCCCAAATCTTCCGCCGCTGAAAAGGACTGCTCCGCCCCCATCTTGCTCCTGCGGGCAGGAGAGTTATGTGCCTGCGGGCAGGAGAGTTATGTGCAGCAACCTCCTAGCGACGGGAGCGCACACAGCCGCGCTGCGCATGCGCCGACTGGCCGAAGATACTGGGACCCGTTACAGAAGAGTCAGGAAGCGGAGGAAGGCACTGAGGGGGCGATCAGGTCGGAGGGGGCAGGGGGAAGCCACAGGTATGTAAGAATTTTTTTTTTCAGTCATCTCTGGTTTCCTTTAAAAAAAAGGACAACTATTGATAAAGACAACTTAATAACGATTGATAAAACTATTTAATACTGTTTATTAGGGTACACATTACCACTAGAGGTGGCCCAAACAGTTCGCCGGCGGGCAGTATTCTGCAAACCATCCCATCGGCTGTTCACATTCGCGGAGAACAGCGAACATTTGGAGTTTTTGATTAGCCCCCTATACATAGAGCTAAAATTTGGCCCCTTACCTCACAGTCAGCAGACACATGGCAGCCAATCGGCTAGCACCCCCTCCTGGACTCTTTCCCCCTCCCCTCCTGCTTCAATATTACACTGTTCTTAGCATGTCAGACTGCAGAGATTCCCCTTCTGCAAATGAGACATTACAAATGTAGCTGAAATCTACACACAATGCATTACAGCTTTTGCCTCTGATATTTAACATGAAAAGTAGGAAAATGTTTACACAGCTACTTAGACATTATTTGTAAATTGTCGTTTTAGAAAATTTGGTTTGATAGAGTTCCTTTAAGGGGAGGGGAAGAGGATGGAAAGGTGATGGGAAGAGGCGGAGCTGTCGTCGTGTTCCTTCCGGTCTGAAAATCTGAGTTTAGCCCAAAAGTAAACATTTTTCAAAGAGTGATTACGGGGACTGGAGGGAATGGGGGAGGAACGGACAACCCACAGAGGTATGTGCATCCAATATGAACATACCTCTGTGCTTAGCTTTGGTGACCTTGCCTTGGACCAGGTGCCCTTTAATTGGTCCATTCCCAAGCTGCAGCGAATAAGCAGTCTATACTCTGCTGTTCTCCTCAAACACAACTGATGATCCGGAGTGTCCCTTTACATCTCCCCCTATCTCAGTGACGAGCTCTGTGGGGTTAGAGTTCAGCATTGTGTACTCAGACACGCACGGTGAACTCACACACGCACAACTGAAGTATGGGCAAATAAGCACATTCCAATCATAGAACGGGTCATCACATACTTCCTTGTGCCGGCAGATGACACACATTCCACCGAGGAGAGCCTGGCATGGCTACAACACAGCCAACTGCAAATCTGTCCTGTGCGCAGGGATGGGAAGGAATCCACATGCCGACCTGACGAGAGCCTGGCATGGCTACAACACAGCCAACTGCCATCCTGTAGTGTGCGGCAGGGATGGGCGGGAATCCACATGCCAACCTGAGGAGAGCCTGGCATGGCTACAACACAGCCAACTGCCATCCTGTCCTGTGCGGCAGGGATGGGCAGGAATCCACATGCCAACCTGAGGAGAGCCTGGCATGGCTACAACACAGCCAACTGCCATCCTGTCCTGTGCGGCAGGGATGGGCGGGAATCCACATGCCGACCTGACGAGAGCCTGGCATGGCTACAACACAGCCAACTGCCATCCTGTAGTGTGCGGCAGGGATGGGTGGGAATCCACATGCCAACCTGAGGAGAGCCTGGCATGGCTACAACACAGCCAACTGCCATCCTGTCCTGTGCGGCAGGGATGGGCGGGAATCCACATGCCGACCTGACGAGAGCCTGGCATGGCTACAACACAGCCAACTGCCATCCTGTAGTGTGCGGCAGGGATGGGTGGGAATCCACATGCCAACCTGAGGAGAGCCTGGCATGGCTACAACACAGCCAACTGCCATCCTGTCCTGTGCGGCAGGGATGGGCGGGAATCCACATGCCAACCTGAGGAGAGCCTGGCATGGCTACAACACAGCCAACTGCCATCCTGTCCTGTGCGGCAGGGATGGGCGGGAATCCACATGCCAACCTGAGGAGAGCCTGGCATGGCTACAACACAGCCAACTGCCATCCTGTCCTGTGCGGCAGGGATGGGCAGAAATCCACATGCCAACCTGAGGAGAGCCTGGCATGGCTACAACACAGCCAACTGCCATCTTGTCCTGTGTGGCAGGGATGGGCGGGAATCCACATGCCAACCTGAGGAGAGCCTTGCATGGCTACAACACAGCCAACTGCCATCCTGTAGTGTGCGGCAGGGATGGGTGGGAATCCACATGCCAACCTGAGGAGAGCCTGGCATGGCTACAACACAGCCAACTGCCATCCAGTCCTGTGCGGCAGGGATGGGCGGGAATCCACATGCCAACCTGAGGAGAGCCTGGCATGGCTACAACACAGCCAACTGCCATCCTGTAGTGTGCGGCAGGGATGGGTGGGAATCCACATGGCAACCTGAGGAGAGCCTGGCATGGCTACAACACAGCCAACTGCCATCCTGTCCTGTGCGGCAGGGATGGGCGGGAATCCACATGCCAACCTGAGGAGAGCCTTGCATGGCTACAACACAGCCAACTGCCATCCTGTCCTGTGTGGCAGGGATGGGCGGGAATCCACATGCCAACCTGAGGAGAGCCTGGCATGGCTACAACACAGCCAACTGCCATCCTGTCCTGTGCGGCAGGGATGGGCGGGAATCCACATGCCAACCTGACCATTAGGGATGGTCGGAGATGCCAATTTCCGTTTCTGCCGAAAATCCGCATTCCGCCATTGCCAATTACCGCTACCATTTCCACTAACGATTTCTGCATTCCGATGCTGATTTTCGTGATAATTTCTGTCGACTTTGAAAGATTTTTTTTTTTTCCTCTTTTCCCACTTTTCTGCTTAATATTCCCTGAAAATTTGCTGTATTGAGCTCCTACCGGGGCTTTGCTATTAACCTCTAAAGTCGGCATCATACCGCATATCGGTAATGCGAATTTTCTGCATTTTACATTACAGTCAACAGCGGCCAACTTTGGTGGTTAATAGCAATGTCCCCGTAGTTTCTATAAACGCCAAATTCAGGGAATGTTGAGCAGAAAAGTGGAAAGAAGAGGAAAAACAAGATTTCAAAAACACCTTGTAGTTTGAGAAAATCCATGTTAAAAATCGGCAGAAATTACAGCGAAAATACGCATTGGAATCGCTATGCAGTATGATGCTGAGTTTAGAGGTTAATAGCAAATCCCCCATAGGTGTTAGAAACACCAATTCAGGGAATGTTAAGTAGAAAAGTAGGAATAAAAAAAATCTTCCCAAAAGACCTTGTAGCTTTTGAGAAAATTGATGTTAAAGTGGGCGGAAATTTCCGCAACAATATCCGTGAAAATCCGCCTACTGCACTTCCATTACCGATTTCCGAATTTCGTTGCGGAAATGCAATTACCGATCAAAAATTCGGAAATTGCATTTCCGCGGAATCCGAACGAGCATCCCTAATGACTAGGTCTGCCACGGTAGCGCAGGCCATTGTGGAACTCTGAAAGTCGTTAGCCATGGCTATTAGTTCACACCAAAACCAGGAACTTTATCCAACAATGGCCGCGGTACGGACAGCGGCAGAATCTGGAAGACTACTTGTCCGTCATCCGTGTGCAGCGACGGGTGCAACATCTGCAGCAGGAAATAAAGTGTGCTTTGAAGCAGCTCTTCAATGTAATGCCAGGTACACACAATGCGATTTTCTGGCAGATTTACTGCCAAATCTATTACTTCCAACATCTCCGATCGATTTTCCATTGAAGTGAACGGAAAATCTATCGGAAATCAGATCAGACATGTTGGAAATAATCAATTTGGCCTTAATTCTGCCAGAAAATCTTATGTGTACCAGACATAATGTATAAGGGGCCGGGCAGAGACTGGAGAGGCTCCAGCCTCAGGGCGCAGTGTAGGAGGGGGCGTAGAATTCATTCAGCTGTCATTCCTAATTGTGTTTGAAGCAGAAAGAAATAAGAGAAGGGGATATATGGCAGTGACTGCAAGCCAGATAACTAGATATTAAGGTGTTGGGGAGGTTGTGGGCCCTGTGGCGCCTCTTAGTCCAATAGCATTCAGTGTGTGATGGCTGGGGTGGGAGGGGGGGGCGCACTTTGGTGTCTCCGCCTTGGGTGCTGGAGGACCTTGTCCCGGCACGGATGGAGCCTCCTAGAGCTCCGATACGCGTCAGCCTTTGTATGTGTCTACTGATGTGCAAATAAAGTTGAAGCAAAGTTTTATACCCAGCCTTGGTGTAGCGGAATGCTCTCTTCCTTAGCACATGGATTCTTAAAGGGGTTCTCTGGGGGGGGGGGGGTTGAAAATAAAAACAGACACTTACCTGGGGATTCTTCCGCCCCCCTGCAGCTGTTATGTCCCACGCCGTTCGCCAATGATCCGACTGTGCAATTGCTGCTAAAGTGCCAAGTGAGAGAACCAGTTGCAGAAATAAATGAAAAAAGGGTCCCCAGAGATTGGGAACAAAGTAAGTGCAAGCCAACGAAGAACGGAGGATAAACCCCAAGTGCGAGGTGGAAGGACTTACCCCCAGAAGCAAGGAAAGAGGAGGGCGGTGCGGCAATAGCACACACCCACTTTGCATGTATGTAGGATCGTTCTATTGTTAGCACTTGTCACTTTACTTACCTCCGGGTCATTTACAGTTACTATTTGTGGATTTGAGGAGGGATTGGGCAATTTAGTTGTCATTTATACAGTGATTGTTATTTATTATTGTGTGTATCCGGGCTTTATGTTTTGAATTGATTTTACATCATCTGTGCAACTTATTGTTTAATAAAAGCTCATGTTCATATTTTCTACATCATTATTTGTGTGGTGCGGTTCTTTAGGGGAATTGCTTTGTTCGGGATATATCTTTGCACCTGCGCAGTTAGTAAAGGCTTGTAACTGCACATGTGCAGAACGCTGCCAGCCAAGGAGGCACATGGTCAGGGACGCAAATACGCAGTAGTACTGACGAGAAAAGTTACACTTAACCGCTTGCCGATGGGCGCGGCGGCAGCCCAAGGATCGCCTAACGCCGATTGGCGTAAAGTCCTGGGGCTGCAGTTTGCAGGAGATCGCATGTAGGCTGCGCGCGCATCTCCTGCTTGGTAGGCGATCACCGCTCGGAGACTGTTTGTAAAGTGATGCGATCAGCAGCAGCGCTGTACTGGGGACAGCCGTGTGATACGGCGGTCCCCCTGGGACACTAGAGAGCGATTGGCTGTCATAGGCTGAAGCCTATGACAGCCGATCGCCGTGATTGGCCAGCTGGGGGGAAAGAGGGCTTTTGTAATAAAAAATAAATAAATAGGCAAATTTAATAAAAAATAAATAATAAATATTTATTAAAAAAAAAAAAAAAACATTGGGGAGGGGTGCCGATCAGACCCCAACAACAGAGAGGTCTGTTGTTGGGGAGGAAAGGTGTGTGGGGGAAAATCACTTGTGTACGGTGTTGTGCGGCCCTGCAGCTTGGCCTTAAAGCTGCAGTGGCCAATTTAGTAAAAATGGCCTGGTCTTTAGGGGGGGGGGGGGGGTTTAACACTGCGGTCCTCAAGAGGTTAACAAGGGCTGACAGTGGCAGAATGGAGAGGAGCAGACAAACACCGGGGAAGCGGACAGACTACAGGGGGCTGATAGAAGTCCCAGGTAAGTATAAATCCTCTTCTGCCCCTCATGACCGGTACACTTGGCCAGTATGTTTTTCAGGTAATGTAAGCAGGTTATAAGCTTTACAAGCTGCCCTTTTCCAAATCGCTATATTAAAAAGATAAATGGTTGCATTATAACAGCATGAGTCAGGCTTATACCAGCTCTCAGGTACGATACAGTCAGGGAATATATACCGTAACAACAGATAAAGCCTGAAAATGCAAAAGAATAGTAAATAGTAGCAAGTCTGAGGAAATGGAAAAAATAGAGTTTGGGGGAGGGGAGGGGGGGGGGGGGACAGACTAAACAAAACAAAAACAGAGCTGAATGCTGACAACTTACCAAGTCTCTTACAAAGCCCGGCTGGGGAGGGCAATGTCACAAAATGCAGAGGAAGAGGAAGAGGAAGGGGGAAATAAAACAAAAAGAGCAAATGAGATTCATACAGCAAATGAGGGGAAAAAAAAGAAAGTGCAAAAGTTTCCAGAAAAGTTTCTAAAAAGCATGCAAAACCATCTTCCAGGCAAAACTGAAAATGCAAATGAAAAATGAGTGAATTCAGAGAGGGGAGCAGTACAGAGGCAGCCCTAGTAGATGCAGGCAGAGTGAGAGGGGAGGAGCAAAGACAGTCCTGGTAGATGTTTTCAGAATAAGGGGGAGGGGCACAGAGGCAGTCCTGGTAGCTACAGTCAGAGAGAGGGGAGGGGCAGCCCTGGTAGCTGAAGGCAGAGTGAGAGGGGAGGGGCACAGAGGCAGTCCTGGTAGCTACAGTCAGAGAGAGGGGAGGGGCAGCCCTGGTAGCTGAAGGCAGAGTGAGAGGGGAGGGGCACAGAGGCAGCCCTGGTAGCTGCAATCAGAGTGAGGGGGAGGAGCACAGACAGTGCTGGTAGATGCTTTCAGAATGAGGGCGAGGGGCACAGAGGCAGTCCTGGTAAATGCGGGCAGAGAGGGGAGGGGCAGAGGCAGCCCTGGTAGCTGAAGGCAGAACAAGGGGGAGGGGTACCGAGGCAGTATCGGTAGCTGCATTGAGGGGAGGGGCACAGAAGCAGCCCTGGCAGCTGCAGTCAGAGTGAGAGGGGAGAGGCACAGAGGCAGCCCTGGTAGCTGCAGTTATGAGTGGGAGGGGCACATTGGCAGCCCTGGTAGCTGCAGTCAGAGTGAGGGGGAGGGGCACAGAGGCAGTCCTGGCAGCTGAAAGCAGAGAGGGGAGGGGCACAGAGGCAGACCTGGCAGCTGCAGGCAGAGTGAGGGGCACAGAGGCAGCCCTGGCAGCTGCAGGCAGAGAGAGGGGAGGGGCATAGAGGCAGTCCTGGCAGCTGCAGGCAGAGTGAGGGGGAGGGGCACATAGGCAGTCCTGGCAGCTGCAGGCAGAGAGAGAAAGGGGAGGGGACCAGAGGCAGCCCAGACAAGAGAAGGGAGTAGCTACGTGAACAGATACATTGTAACGGCACAAGACAGTACGTGGTCACACCAATCCAGCCAGTCCAGACCTGCTTCCAGCGTGATCCTGACCACATGCACAGTGAATCAGACTGCTGTAGTCTCCAGTCACATGACCAAGAGCTTCTGAGATGCAAAATACTTCAGTGCAGCTACACTTTACAGTCTGTGTAGATGAGCGTTTACTCAAAGCTGTGCAGCCACCCATTGAGATCAATACAATCACTAACAGAGAAGCTGGGCTTTATTTAAGTCCATAGACTGAGCTCTGAATGCATTATAGGAGTCGCCCTCTGGAACCCCCCTGCTTCCTTTCAGGACAGTTCTGCAGAGATAGAGAGGCTCCCAGCATGACTAATACTGCACCTGGTACCTCCCCTTAGCACTATGTCATGGGGGAGTGGCTAAACACACAAAGGAAAAGATGCCTCATACTTTTTTTTTTAACCTTTCTGGCGGTATGATTCCTTCTGATTTTAGGGTCTAAAAGCAGTATAAATTTTTTCATGCGCTTTTAGACCCTAAAAGCAAGAAAAAAAAATCATACAACGAAAGAGTCTGCAGCAGCCTCAGCACTCAAGCGCTGCAGTTTTCCCTCCGTCCTCCGGGTGGCGCTGTAACCCTATAGTGAGGTGGCCGCGTGTCGTCATAACGACAGGCAGCGATCTCACCAGGGGAAGCAGAGCCTCGGAGGAGAGGAAGAAGAATCTCGACAGAAGTCGGGATCCCCGGAAGGTGAGTTTAAACGCCCGCTGAGCGCATTGCTCTGCATAGAGCCTCCAGCGGCTACCCTGAGTGTAGGTCGGGGTTATCACTCTGAGCTGTGGTTTTCTGACCCGACTGTAGCTCGGGGTTACCGCCAAGGAGGTTAAAGAACTTCCATACACCCATAATTATAAATACCAATAAGGGAGGAATGGGGGGTAAATATTAAGCACGTCCCCTTTGATTCACACATCTGTGGTGGAAAACAGTTCTGTTATTCCGTTACCTAAAATCTGTTGCTCTCTCAGCTTTCCCACAAATCCCTGCACACCAAGTCTCAGACTACGGGCCAGATAATCTGCAGTGTCAGCCAATCAGGCTGTGCTGAGCTGCAAAGGGCACTATCGTTGTGATAAAAGGCTACAGGTACTCTTTAAGGCAGTTATATGTTTGTGCAGAGCAGCTGGAGGACATCTCCTCTCTGGGTGACAGGCGGATGACATTCCGCACATTCTCCCCCCCTCGCTGCACATCCTGCTCCCTGCAGCAGCTTCACCTCATTCTGTGGGACAGAAGCTTCCCAGCTGACCAGATACTCCCAGCTAGTGTTACATCCCGGATGCAAACTTACACGCCATTAACTCCTTCCTGGACACCCCCGCTAGTCATCACATGACCAACAGAGATAAGCCGCTGCTACTAGGGCTGGTTCTAGACACCCCCCCCCCCCCCCCAACACGCAATCAGGCAGGGTTGCTGGCAGCAGTAGCAGTGATAACTGATAAGTCATTGCTACTAATCGAGTGCAGTGATTAGACCAATGATGGTGATGTGGTCCCGCCCACAAGATCATCAGAACCAGTTAGCAAAAGGAGCAGTGATCAGCCGCCCACTGCTCCTTTTGCTAACTGGTTCCGATGATCTTGTGGGCTGGACCACGGCACCTTCATTGGTCTAATCACTGCACTCGATTAGTAGCAATGACCTATCAGTTGTCACTGCTACTGATCGATTGCAGTGAATGTCCAAATTACGGTACCTGGTCCCACCCGCAAGACCCTCCGCACCAGTTAGCAAAAGGAGCAGCGGGCAGCTGTGATTGGCCAGTCTGGTTCCAGCACCCCCTGCGTGATTGGTCAGCTGCCAAAGCTTCCTCTCTGACTGGCTATGGTGATCTCTCTGGCCGGTGATGAGGTTTTACTGTACCGATAAGAAGAATTTATCAACACCTCATGGGCTTATAATGCAGGCAAGTGCCAACGATCAAATGAAGAAGTGGATTCTGGGATGCAATGATTAGAAGGGTAAAATGTGTGCGCCAAGAAGGCAGGTGGGAGAGCGGAGAGGAGGCAAGTGCTGCCCCCTAGATTTGGCCTTCTGAATCACATGATTCAGCTATCTTAATGCTAGGTCCGCCCCCTCTCTGGCTACCTAAATGGGGTCTCTCTGGTTACCCACAAGGGGAGACAATTTATAGACCCTCATCTTAGGAGTTTTATAGCCTATAAACTACCCTGATCGCTTAGTAGGCAGATCCGCCATGTTTCAACCGGCCTTCTGGAGAGATCTCTCGCGCTTATCAGCCGAACTGCCACAGGTATTGGTTGCCCCACCCTTCCGATAATTAGCAGCCGCGTAGCATGCATTGGATGTCGCAGTTTGCAATCCGCCACACCGAAGAAAGCACCACAGCAAGCTTTGTCACACGCAGACGCTTGTGATGCGGGTGGCGCCTGAAGCAAAAACCAGCCGCCAGTGCTCAACAAACGTCACGGCGGTGAGACGCCCGCACGTACCTGCTTGTTCTTGTACTTCTTCAGATAGCGGGGGGAGACCACACACTCCGGGTTGATGTCGGAATTGATCTGGTCAGGAATGACGAGAGGGTCTGGATTCAGGTGCTGCATCTTCAGAAAGGACAGAATATTCTGAACTTCCAGGTTGTAGGAACTGTCTGCCATGGTCTTCCCTTTGGATGCCAATCTACAGGCGGCCATCCAGCTGGCATACTGCTTCTCCTGCAAGCACAGAACAAACATGTTAGAGAGAGCGTGGTTCCGGTCATGTGACCAGGCTGTGGTTTAACAGCCCATCACTTTTAGGAATTGGTCACAAAATTGCTTGGCTCAGCTACAGATCTGCATTGTACCTACGCCTACCTATTGCCTGATGAAGCGGTGTCATACCTGCGAAACGCGTTGCATTTCCCCCTCGAGTTTGTAAATAAATTTGTTCTGCTGAACTTTGCTAGCATATCTTGTGTCTGTTTGGAGGAGGTAAGTCCACCACTGCCGCCACAACTTTTTAGATATTTTTATTCTTCTAGTGCCTCTGTATACCTGTTACATTGTTAGAAGTCCACCCCTGGTAGAGGCGTGTCCTCCCCTTTTTCCTGATCTACAGAGAGCGTCTTCTTAATCCTGAGTGGGGTCAGGTCTAATCTCCCCACCTGCAACTACAGTGGTTGCCTTTGAGATAACCCTGCTTTGTGAGTATACTTGTATTTACTCTACCAACTTCATCCCATATTACCAGTACATACTACACTATATTTCTGGCTCTCTGTGTCCCCATCTTTGGTCATGTGACCGGGCTGTGATTTAAAGAGACTCTGAAGCGAGAATAAATCTCGCTTCAGAGCTCATAGCTTAGCTTAGTTTAGCAGGGGCACACATGCCCCTGCTAAACCGCCGCTATAGCGCCGCTAAACGGGGGCCCCTTCACCCCCAAACCCCCCACTGCGACACTTGGTCGCAGACTTGGTAGCTCCTGGAGGCAGGGCCAACGGCTGCAGCCCTGCCTCCAGTCGCGTCTATCAGACGCGCATCGCCGCCTCTCCCCCGCCCCTCTCAGTGAAGGAAGACTGAGAGGGGCGGGGGAGAGGCGGAGATACGCGCTGACAGACACGCGTGGGGCAGGGCTGCGGCGGTTAGCCCTGCCCCAACCAGGAAGCGCTCCCCCGCTGCACCGAGGGGATTTGGGGGTGAAGGGACCCCCGTTAAGCCGCGGGATGGCTGCGGTTTAGCAGTGGCACACATGCCCCTGCTAACTATGAGGTCTGAAGCGATATTTACTCTCGCTTCAGACTCTCTTTAATGACCTATTACTCATGGGGATTTTATTCATGCAATCCTGATACTCCTAAGCAAGCTCGACATTCTCCTATACATGCTGAAGCGGCATGTTGGATCTTTGAAAGGACAACTGAAGTGAGATGTATATGGAGGATGTCATATGTATTGCCTTTTAAACAATACCAGTTGCCTGGCAGCCCTGCTGATCTATTTGGTTGCAGTAGTGTCTGAATCACACACCTGAAACAAGCATACGGCTAATCTAGTCAGAAGCACCATATCGGCATGCTTGTTCAGGGGCTGAGGTTATAAGAGGCAGAGGGTCAGCAGGATGCCAGGAAATCTGCATTGTTTACAAGGAAATAAATATGGTAGCCTCCATATCCCTCCCACTTCAGGTTCCTTTTAAATTTCAAACCTGACAGGCAACACTTATTGAAGGCGCGTGTGCATCTTGTACATTTCTTAAACTGGGATTTGCTGTTCTGCAATGCTTTAAAAAGACACTAAAACGGGAAAAAATTATGATATAATGAATTGGTTGTGTAATACGAATAATCACTAGAACATTAGTAGCAAAGAAAATATTCTCATTTATTTTCAGTTACCGGTATATAGTGTTTTTTTTATAACATTGCATCATTCTCTAATATTTGCAGTTTACACACTGATCAGCATTCTAAACAATGTTACAGAGCAGGCCAGTGAACTATTGACCTGTGCTCTGGAGAGAAAAATAAAATACGACTGACAGTTGAGATAATAAGCTTCAGAAGACAGAGCTCTCTGCGACTTTGAAAGTCATGGAGCTCAATGGCTCTTTTGCATAGATAACTGGAGTCTCTTAACTCTTCCTGTACTGGAAACAATATAAGACGTATGTTTCTGCTCCTGATGATTAATTTCTTAGTTGTACTACACATACAAATCGTATCAATTTTTTTTCGCTTTAGTGTCTCTTTAAAATGCATTCGCATCCCTAATTACTGACGCCCACTGATCACTCGGGTTCAGGGCCGAACGCTGTACAGACGCAGCTAGCAATGCTTTCTGTGGCTACGGAAGAGGGTCATAGGCATGGCACACGACAGAGTGGGTGGGGCTAATAGGAAACGGTTTGGGCCTGGGCTTTGATGGAGATGATCAACCTGTCCGGATCTCCCGCCGACACATTGGCCTCAATTCACTAAGCAGTTTAGACTGGTCTACTGATGGTTTGGTCATGGTCAGTTGCATCAAAGGGGAATTCACCATTACCAAATGTTTTAGACCTGTTTTTAGACCTGGTCTAAACCATTTGGTAATTAGGTGGGTAAAGCAGGGGAAAGGATCAAAAGATGCAATTCACAAACAAGTAGCTATGACTGACATCCTTCTCCTCTGATGAGCTCTCCTCTGCATACAATTACACTCCTGTATAATTCATTCAAAAGATTCCATCCTCACATCTAACATACCTCACAGAATTACTTTACTGACAGAAATCAGCTGGTCTAATCTCTGCCAGAGAAAGTGGGCGTGGTTACTCCTCGTTTGCCTTTGTGAATTCAAATTACTGAATATTAGACCAGGTCTAAAGCCCAATCTACACGATACGATTCTTTGTACGATTCTACTTACGATCCGATTAAATCCGACATGTCCGATTGGGATCGATTTGATTCAATTCGATTTGCCATTGTTTTGCAATGGCAAATCGAATTGAATCAAATCGAATGCTGATGATCTGATGCCCAGTCACAGTCTGGGGTGGAGTTTACCACTGAGCTACACCTCTAGACAACGGAAACAGAAAAGCAACTTACAGTCTCACACCGCAGCCAGATTTCATTCATTCCTTCCGCCACTGGGATGAGGAGCTTAATGATAAACTTCTGACCGGAAATGTTTACATCCGGGGTCACTTCACAGCCTGGAAGACAGAAAAGAGCACTGGTCACCACCTTTTACATACATCACAAAACATATCAAACATCACCTCTCACTAATCAGCTGTACTGGGGAAACCCCTTAGTGAGCACATGCCTCAGCAGAGGAGGGGCTAATCTGCCCCTTTCCATACAAGAGATCAGAGAGTGGGTGGGGTTACCTGCAGCCTATGCCTATATAAGTCTCCCAGCATACTTCTTGTTAGGCACAGTTTTTCTGGCATAATCACATGACCATTAGCCCAAGGTTTCATAACTCCTCCCCTCCCCATGGAAGTTTTAGACCAGGGGTAGGGAGCCTATGGCTTGGGAGCCAGATGAGGCTCTTTTGATGGCTACATCTGGCTCACAGACCAATCAGTAGGGGTTGATTTACTAAGCTACACGGCTCAAGCAGCACGGCTTAGTGTGGCAGCGCAAGTAACATTTTCAACTAACTTACTCGAGCTACCCCAAACTAACAAATTGCTCTAATTGTCCCACCCTGGATCCTGTCCAGTGACTTTGCAGAACAAGATTCCTACACTTTGATTGGTCCAAAGTACGGGGATCTCGTCCTACAAAGTGAATCAACCCCCAAATCAGCTAGCTAATTGTACAAGCTGTTAGTCGGTATTTCTCCTGTCTGGCTCTCGGGGGAAAACTGCTGATGTTGCTAAAACTCAAGAGAAGCTGAAGACGTGTCTGGCACGTCCGCTGCTTGGCAGATCAACTGTATACACATCACCATGGCAACAGGGATGTGAGCCCTACTGTTCCAGTTTGAAACATACTGTATGGCTCTCACAGAATTACATTTTAAAATATGTGGAGTTTATGGCGCTCTCAGCCAAAAAGGTTCCTGACCCCCTTTTAAGAACCATAACAAACTAAAAGATGGGCAAAGAAGTTCCGCTGCCTGCTAATGATTGAAGATTTTATATTTATGTAGCACCAGCATCTTTGATGGCACAGTACAGTAGACTGTACAATAGAATGCACTATACAATCATAGCATATATACATTTACATAACCAAGCTAAAGGTCCGTACACACGCCGGACTGCAGGCAACAACAGGTCCGTCGTCACCTCCCGCTGGGCGGGTTTTCAGCAGACAGTCCAGTGTGTGTACAGTCTGTCGGCGGACTGTTAAGGTTGTTTCTGAGCGATCCGCCGGGTGGATCGCTCAGAAACAGCCGTATCAGTCTACAGACTGTACACACACCGGACTGTCGCTGGAACGCCCACCCAGCGGGAGGTGACGACGGACCCGTTGTTGCCTGCAGTCCGGCGTGTGTACGGACCTGAAGACACAACTGAACAGGTCAGCTGATGATCCTACACAGAAAATATGTACCCACATTACACAGCAGTAATAAAACACTAGGAGAGAGGACTCTGCCCTTTCACGCTTATAATCCAATACACACAAAGGTTGATTCCCCCCCCCCCCCCACACACACGCACACACACACTTCCATTCTTTTAATGAACAAGCGACACCCATGCTAACCTAGAAATAAAAAAAACATATATAAGTAGATACATACTACTTCTACTTAAATAACAGATGTTTTGTGCTATCCACCTAATGATTCTTGTGAATCTTATAAAGGAAAAGCAGAAAATCCTGTCTAGGCAGTGGCCATCTTGCCAAGCTAATGCTAACATCATATCCTCACCATCTCTTGTCCCCCCCCCCCCCCCCTCCCTTCTCTTGTTCATTGTGTATTCATTAGCTGCCCTCCTCCCAGAGTCTTCAGACACTCCCACTGAGGTGTATACTAACAGCTGCACTGTTTATTTTTTTATTTACACATCTAATCACTGAGTCATCTCAGCCTTGCTTGTAAACACAAGTAATCAGAGGGTATTTCTGATAAGCAGCTGGATAGGGAAATAAATGGAAGAGGAGGAATAGATTATAGATAAAAAGAACTCCCAGCATTCAACTCTTTGGCACTGTTTGGCACTAGGGCCAGTGCTCCTAAAGTATGTGATAACTCCAAACCATAACAGCAGAAAAAGTTTTCCAAGTTTTGAATGCAGGATTAGCATCTTTATCACTTAATACATTCAGACCAGTTGCTGTTGAAATTTGATTTTTATGGTGACTGACAATACCGCTTTAAAGAAAGAAAAGGGTGTGGTTCCTTTACCCAAAACTGCTACTTCGCTTTTTCATCCATACATCAAATTCCCCAAAAACTGCCAAAAATTTGGATTACATTATGCTGCATAGCACTTTCCCACAATGTGTGGGAGGATAAACTGGCCATGAAAAAAAAAAAAAAAAAAAAAAATGATATTTTCCACATTAAGGGATTCCTCGAGTCAGTATGTCTCATCTGACTACAGTGCACACGTCTTACAAAAAAAAAAAAAAATGTATTAAATACTGTATACTTATACTGAATATATTTTTGTAGGAGTGCACATACAGCCACAGCAGCTGCTATAGGGCCCTGGGAACGGAGAGAGAACGTATTGCCCTTAAACTGTATTTAGAGAGTTTAGCCTGTCCAATCCCCCTAATCTGTGGCTAATCACAAGTGTAATTTGATCTCTCAGCGGTGTCAGCTGGCTGCCTCGGCAGAGCCGCTAATTTGTAAACGCAGGATGTTAACACCATGTCTGATTCCATGAAAGCAGTAAGACACACTGCAGATTTATTGTGGGATTTGTATCAGCTGTAACAAAGAAAGAAGGTTAACAATTAAATGACCGCTACACGCCAATTGGTCTGGACGTGGCAGCAGCCCCAGGACCGCCCAACGCCGATCAGCGTGTAGTCCTGGGGGTGCGTTTTGCAGAAGATAGCGCGTGCCGAAGGGCGCACATCTCCGCATCTGCGATCTAAGGCAGCGCTGTACTGGGGACAGCCGTGTGACACGGCTGGGGGAGACAGGAGCGATTTGCTGTCGTAGGCTGAAACCTATGACAGCCGATCGCTGTAATTGGCTGGCTGTGGGAGGGAGGGTGCTTTAGAAAATTAAAAAAAATAAAAAAAAAAAATTACAAAATTTATTGAAGAGAAAAAAAAATATTTATGAAAAAACAAACATACTGGGTGCGAGATCACAGCCCACCAACAGAAATCTCTGGGGAAATCCCTTGTGTGCCGAGTTGTGCGGCCCTGCAGCGAGGTCTGAAAGCTGCAGTGGCCCATTTTGTAAAAATGCCCTGGTCACTAGGGGGGTTAAGCCCGTGGTCCTTATGTTTTTACGATACAGGAGGAAAAGTGAGAGTCTGGAGGAATCCCACACAGCACACGTGGTGAGGACATACAAACTCCATGCAAACAGTGTTCTAGGTGGGACCTTAACCTGGGAATCTGGCACTGGAAGTGCTATTCACTAAGCCACACATGCTATAAAATATATTACCGATAGAAAATGTCTAGTTTAGCTACTATAGTTTCCATATTTGGATAACAGCATCCTTTAGCCGGAGGCACCCCCTCCTCTTTCCCCCCAGCAGCGCAGCGCCCTGATTACACCAGCGATTGGGCATCCCTCCAGCCGCAGCCACTAGAGCAGGTCAGCCTTCCCAAAAAGGTATTCCTGGCGGCCATGACATCATCTGGCACGCCGCGTGTTTACTGCGCTTCTAAACAGACGCCTGGAGCCTCCGCGCAGTCTAACGAAAAGCTGCTGATCCCCAGCCAAGAGGTGATCACGTATCACAGGACGGAGCGTCTATAGGGAGGACCTGTCACCCAACACCCCGCTCCGCCACGCCGCTGCTGCTGGAACATCTCCCCGTACATGACAATTTAACCCCCTGAGAGCCCTGTGACTGCTACCTCTGCCTGCGTGTAGGGAGGTGCGTCTTAAAGAGAACCAGAGATCAAAATGACTAAAGATTTGATCCTTACCCGAGGGCTTCCTCCCGCGGTCTGCCGTTCAGCTGCGATCAGCCCCAGGAACAGCTTAGTCGCGTCCAGTCTGGATCTTTTGCGCATGCCCAGACCTCCCACACATGCGCAGTGGACCCGGACTCACACGACTGAGCCAGTTACCGGGGCTGAACGCGGGAGGACGGCGAGGGACTTAGATGAGCCTATGGGGCTGGAGGAAGCCCTCGGGTAAGGACCAAATCTAGTCATTTTGACCTCTGGTAGACTTTGAGGCTCATATCCACATCCTACAAAGTGCAAAACCAGCAGCACGACAAACTTTTGACACTACTTTTCCTTTCCCCGCACCAGCTAACTAAACAAACGACTTATTTACATACTGCACACACTCATTTACAAACACTACCATCCGCCCCACCCCCTGAAGCCCACTGCCTAGGTGTCACCCTGGACTCCGCTCTCTCCTTTGCACCCCACATACAAAAGTATAAACCGAGCCTGCAACTTCCACCTCCGCAACAACTCCAGGATCTGCTCTACTGACACCACCAAACACCTCTCTATGCCCTTGTCATGTCCCGCCTAGACTATTGCAATTCCCTTTTATCAGGCTTTCCATCTAACTCAGGGGTGTCAAAATCAAATACAAACTGGGACCCAAATTATACACAGGGACCTATTCAGGGGCCAACCTCAATGTCTACTGGCCACATTCCTCCCTTATAAAGTTCCCAGGTGTCTAATGCCCCCCTCCAACTCCAATACAGTTTCCTGGTGTCTAGTGGCCCTCCTTCCCCTATACAATTCCCTGGAGTCTGGAGGCCCCCACCCACCACTATACAACTCTCTAGGGTTTAGGGTTGTCCCCCTACCTCTCCCCTATTGCATCCCTTGTGTTCTAGGGATTCACCTCCAATATATCTTCCCTGGTGGAGTAAAGTGGGCCAAAGGTACACCACTCAAGGGCCAAATTTAATGGCTCTGAGGGCCAGATTTGGCCCGCGGACTGGAGTTTGACATGTATGCTCTAGCCGCATTGCCCCCCTTAAATTGGTAATGAATGCGACAGCCATACTGATCAACTCTTCAAGCTCTCCACCGGCTCCCCAGACGCTTCAGGATCAACTTAAAAATTCTGTGCTTGGCCTAGAAATCGGTGCACAGGACCTGCCCGACCTACATCTCCGATCTTGCCCACAGGCACATACTGGCCCACCCCCTCCGATCCTCCAATAATAAAACTTTGCAAACACAAAACTGGACTACTTCCCCTTGCCCCACCCATAATGCCCCGCTCCCGAACAATGGGAGGAGCCAATTTTTTTTTTTTTTTTTTTTTTTTTTTTTAAACATCGAGTCAGGAATGCATCCAGAGACAACCAGTCAGCAGAACTGCCCCTCAGTTCCCCTCTTACCCCGTAGGTTCATCTGGTGGGCTGGCATTCCGTTGGCCTCCTCTTTACTCTTGTAACAAGATATCGACGTGTCTTTAAATGTGCAATAATACTGTTTGTAGCCCTTCAGTGTCAGCTTTTTTGGTCTGCAATGTAAAAAGAAAATGAATATGAGAGTCAGAGTTTTAAGTGAAATTATTTCAGAAAAATTCATGAAAATGGACAACACTGTGCTAGACCCTCTTCTAATACAGAGTTTGAAATAATAATAATAATAATAAAAAAAAAATGACATTACCATTCACTACTAATCTAGGGGAAATATCTAATAGCAAATCAGTGCAGCTGCCCAACAGCTGCTGGATAAATATATTAGCTGATGAAGGCTTTGATTTGTAGTCCCTATTCCTGCCTGTTAAAACAAATGTGTATTGAAATGATAAAAAGTCAAATATAATACTTATCTATGGAGAGGGAAAGGTCTGGATCTCAGAGCCCTCCTGGTCCTCTCTGGGTTTCCTCGTTCCAGCGCCCTGTTCTAATTTGCTGCCTTCAGGAACTTTGGAAGCACTCTTGTCCGAGTGGCTCCAAGGATGGGCTGCTCCGTACTGCGCATGCGCAAGAGCGACCTCGCGCAAGCGCAGTATGGTGGTGACCATCTGCGGAAGCACTCAGAGACACGAGTACGTCCAAAGCCTTTACAGGAGCCTCCTGCAGCGTTATGGGATGATGATTGACATCATCTGGCAACAATCTCCTCTAAATATCATCTTCAATATCAACCAATATGGAGGCTGCCATTACTTAGCTTGCCTAGTCGGCAAGATTATGTTTTGGCTTCAGCAGCATCTAAGCCACACCCACAACCAGAACACAGCCAATAGGGTCACACCTGCTCTGTGTGACCCGGCTCGTATCTTGTGACTTATAGTATTAGAGGCAGAGCATCCCTGTGCAAGTTAGTTATTTTATTGTAAATAGGTCAGCAATTGATGCCCCCGTATTTACCATGCCTTAAATTTATACTGGTCGCATATAGTGGAAAACATTACAAGTAAAAAAAAAACAAAAAAAAAAAAAACGAACATTAACTTACTTGAATATTTTTAAATGGTCTGTCAGTTCTGGAATGGAGGTAATGTCACCCTGTACAGAACAAAGAAAGACATTATACACAGGAGCCTCTAACCAGAGTCACCCCCCTTACCCCAAACACATCAGAATAAAATATAATTAAACAGATTAAAGTATGCGGTAACCCTCGAAAGAAGGAAAGGCTGCAAGCTCATGCTGCACAGATTATGGTCAAATGTCTGTACTGCTTATAAATACATGATGTACAGTATTCTTCTAGTTTATGTTCCCTTCTGCGTTTAGGCTCGTACAGACGCCTGACTGCAGCCAACAACGGGTCCGTCGGCACCTCCCACTGGGCGGGTTTTCAGCAGACAATACAGCGTGTGATCAGTCCGCCGACAGACTGTACACACGCTGTACTGTCTGCTGAAAACCCGCCCAGCGGGAGGTACCGACAGACCAGTCGTTGGCTGCAGTCAGGCGTGTGTACGAGCCTTTACATAAAGCGGATCCGAGGTGAAAAACTAACTATAACAAGTAACTTTTCTATATATCTTATTTAAAACTGAGATAGTTTGCACAGCAAATCTAGCTGCAAACAGCTTCAACTGTATATGATTATTTCTTCCTGTGATACAATGACCGCAGCCATGTTCTGCATGTCACATTACACAGGCAAGCTGATCGCATCTCCAGCCCTCAGCTCAATCCCCTCTCCTCCTCCCCTCTGCAATCTATAGTTAGTAACACTCCCTCCTCCTGCCCAGACTGAGCTCCCAGAAGCCTTTGCTACATTGCTCTAAGAGTGCCAAGGTACAAAAGGAGCTGTGGGCGAGGCTTGTTTAGTTTATAGGTAATTTGAGTATTAAAACAAACAAAAAAAAATATTTGGCTTGAGGAATGCCCTATAAACTATATGAAAGGAACACAATTGTGCAATGAGTAAAAGTTTATCTCCACTTTAATATATGAAAGGAACACAATTGTGCAATGAGTAAAAGTTTATCTCCACTTTAAATCTTCTAGATTTAACACTATTTCATGTCCTGAAATGTTAAAGCACTTTATCGTACAAAAATGTGATTATAGCGATTAATATTCGATCTTAAGGCTTTGTGCCACACATTCGTACCAAGCCTGGAAACTGTGCAAGTCTCAAGGTATCAGAACATGTGGTCACCATGCAGAAGCAGTATCGGCAGTTTAGAAAGCTTATTAATGATAATCTCGGAATTCTAAACCCCAAATCATCAATGTCCTAGAAGCAGCAGATTGGGTGTGTAGGTCTCCCCAAACCCCTTTAAGGTGGCCACTAAGGATCCAATTCCTAGCGAAACATCATTCGAGCGATCAGATAATTCTGATAGGAAGAAAAATCATTCACTGCACCATCAACGAACCAATCTTTGCTCCCTATCTATCACAACCAACAAGAAAATCCAAATTTTGGTTCGACTAAAATCCAATTGGACGACTATTTTTATAATTGTCCATAATGGATTGTGCCCATCAAAGGAGAATAGTTGCAACCAATCCGATCAGAATTTCTGATCGCTCAAACGATTTTTCGCTAGAAATTCGACCGTTAGTGCCACCTTTAGGCAAAGATGGCGACAGTGCTCCAGGTGGAATATGTGAAATGGGATGAGGTGTAACCTGGGTTACGGCAAGCATCCATGGCTGTAATATACAGGAGAGTCTAAATTATTACTGTATACCCCCAGATTTTATGCATCTCGCCAGTTACTCATCTCAACTGCCCAGTCTACATAAACATTTACATTGTCCACCAGTGACCAGCTTACATTATTTTATCATAGTTTCTAAAAGTGAAACTCACTGGAAGTCAGCCATTTGACAAGGCACATACTACAGATCGCTAATCGCAAAGTGTTTTTTGCTGAGCGATTTCCAAAGAGATTTCTGGTGCTTTTAGAGGTGATTTTACTTTAGTGCTTGCGTTTTTAAAGAGACTAACAAAATGCCATGTTTTTTGTTGGTAAACACTGCCTAAAACTGGTTATTAAAAGCCAGGATAGCGGCGAGGACCAGCGGAAACGGCAAAGAGGGGCCCAGCAGATCACAGTGACTCCATTGGTATGTTTTTTAATTGTACAAATCGGACAGTACAGATTCTCTTTAAAAGCAATTGTGTTTTATTTTTTGTGGCTTGTGTAGTACGAACTCTGCAAAATTTTGCAGAGTTCCAATCTTTTGTATTGGCGAGCAAGGACTCAAAAAATGCTACGGGACTACACTCGCAATTGCGATTTCCCTAATCACAATCGCTCCTGTCGGTTTGCCTCCACTTTCATTAGCATAGCACTTTTAGAATAGCCAGCAATCGGCAGCGATCCCAAAACAATACTAAAATTGTTGAAAGTATCAACAGGAATAATTCACTGCAGTATAGTAAAACAACCACAAGAGGTCACTGTGTGTAAAATGTGATGATGATCTCTATGGTATTGTGACTTCCTGTATTGATTCTGTGTTCCTCTCTGTTCTAAGTAAGCTGCATTTCCTGATGGTGGTGTAGGATATATCTCTGCACGTTTTCTTAAGTAAAGCATTCTAATGTCATATACTGTGTGCCTATCTGCGTGTACAGAACACTCTGTTCCATCAAAAGAAAAAAAAAAAATCACTCCAGCAGGTCGTAGCCCTATGACAGCAACTGAGACAACAAGGGGTTAATAACATCAGAAAGAACTCGCAGTGCGGTAACATGGGAAAAGGGTGACCTTTATCTTCTATTAAGCTTTTGTTTAAAGAGATTGTACAGCCTGCGGCATCCCATAAGACAGCAGGACACATACCGTCCCTGGCCATACGGCCCTCTCTGATTGTCCTTACGCTAACGTAACAAGCTATTGGCAGACACTTCAAAACCAGAGTACTTTTCTAACGTTTCAGTCCACTCCAGCCTAACTTTTCAGGAGCCGACTGGGTTATGTCACAGCTGCCATCTTGTGCCTTTAGGGGACAGCCCATCGCTGTTCCAGGTTCTGACATCATAATCTTAGGACTTTTGTTGCATGAAGAGTTCCGATTTCAGAAAGTAGAACGAGATCACAGGTCTAATACCCTGAAAGCTTTACAAAAATGTCAACGCCCAAAGTTCTGCCATCTCCCAGACAACGGAACAAAAAACTTTTGTGACTATTCACTCAAAAGAGAACCAGTCAAGTCCTTTTTAGTGACCGGAATCTCAACCTTGGAACGCATGTAACTTCTCTTACCAACCCAAGACGACTTTTGGTCTCATTATTTAAGTGTAACTGTCGGGCATAAAATCAAAAGTCAATTATTTATTTTTATCTGGTAAACAAGGAATAAGGATGCTAACCAGGCAATCAAAAAGTTAAAATCACTATTACTTTTCTTGTTGATAAATGATCATTCCCCAGTTTACTTGACTCTTATTTGGTACATTGCCACACAAGGAAATTTCCAGGGCATGCCGAGTTGTCCTTTTTTGCTTCTCTACTTTCCCCTCACACTTAACTAATGCAGCCTGATTGGCTGAAGCCTCTATCCCTCATGTGTTCCCCTCCCACACCTCTGCGCCTCTCTGATTGGCCAATATTTCTCATGCTGAGAATATGCACTTTCTATAGTGAAGGGCAGGCAATGCAAACACAGAAGAGAGTAAGGTAGGAAATGACATCAGGATTGGCTTCAAAATAGCCACAGATAAAATGGGAAATGCCAAGAAAGATTTTCTCTTTTTTTTTTTTACTGTAGAAAAATCACTAAAATCAAAACGTGGACAGTGCAATACATCTGTTATGTAAGTAGAGCAAGTATTTCTCTACTTATATATGTGTTTTTTTCCTGAGATAGTATGGCTGACAGCTCATTTTTAAAGTTAAATTCAACTTTGGTGGAAACTGCAATGTTAAAAAGAGACATCCTAAGAGGCCTCCATAAAAGTAGTAAACATGATCTCACAGGTGTCGAAACCCAGTTCTCGAGGGCCATATCCATGCCAGTGTTTTTGTTGGACGGAGAAATGTGTTTTATTTGATGAAGCACACCTTTCCCGATTCAGTCCCGTCAATTAAATTGAGCTGTGCTAAAAATGTGTGAGGACTAGGGATGGTCTGAACTGCCCGTTTTTTAATTCCAAAGATTTTCCGATTTCTGCCAAAGCAGATCACCTATTCCGCAGATTTCTGAGGAAAGTCCTTTTGTCATTTTTGTTAATAAAGTTAATTAAAAAAAGGTTTTTAAAAAATTGGAAATATATAATGTTTGCAGATGTACGCTATTATGCAGGGCTGTGGAGTCGGTACAAAAATCATCTGACTATGAAACCCCCGACTCCAACTCCGGATACCCAAAATTGCTTCGACTCCCATTCCACAGCCCTGCTATTATGCGTACATCCATGAAACACTCAATTCCACTGATTGGCCAAATACTTACAAATTATCTGATTGGCAAAATACTCGAGTCTGAAGTATAGATTCAATCAGAGAATGCAGAATTTTTCTGCAAAAATTGGATTGGATTCAAATACTACCGAGCATTTCCGCGTCTTGTGACCTAAACTGTCAGTGATATTCTGATTACCGTAAAATTTAGTATTTTCCGATTGACCAAATACTTCAGAGTTCTGTGATTGGGCTAAAATTTCCAAGTTGTGGTAATGCTGCTTTTCCACAGAAATACTATTTCCGATTACAAGAGCAAAAAGTAGATTTCCATCTGGAAACTTGGAAATCAGGTTACTGTGGAAGTATTCCAACCATCCCTAGTGAGGACCTTGATCCTTGAGGCCTGGAGTTAAGACTCCTACACACATACTAACAATCTGCCCAACGATCATCTTAACTTGCTCTGTTGAAAGAGAAGTTGGGCGAATGTACAGCTGGCAAACAACAAGACGACCAACTAATAACAGAACACAGATAGAAACCGCTCCACTGCGCTGGAGAAAACAGTGCTGGATCCAAAGCAGCCAAGCTTAGTCAGTATAGAATAGAAGGGAGATCCGCAACTATGTCTTCTCCAAAAGCTTTATTAGGACATATCCTCAATACAATCAAGTAACCTCTTAGCTAAGAGGTTACTTGATTGTATTGAGGATATGTCCTAATAAAGCTTTTGGAGAAGACATAGTTGCAGATCTCCCTTCTATTCTATACCAACTAATAACAGGTTGTTTGTCAGATCCATCCGGCAGATCAACCTGCACAACTATCATGCAAGTTGACCACATGTGTGCAAGTTTGTCTTTTAGCTTGCACGCACAGTATTTAAAGGGACTCCTAGCACCTCATATGGGTCCTTTGAAGAGACCCTGACCAGTACTGTAAAGCACTTAAAGGGACACTTAAGTCATCCCAAAAAAATGAGTTTTACTCACCTGGGGGTTCCAGCAGCCCCCTGCAGCTGTATTGTGCCCACGCAGACTCCCTCTGAGCCTCCTGTCCCCGCTGGCAGCCACTTCCTGTTTCGGCGACAGGAACCGACAGGCAGGGAACGCGAGTGATTCTTCACGTTCCCGGCCACAATAGCACCTTCTATGCTGCTATAGCATAGAGTATATATCATATAGCAGCATAGATGGCGCTATTGTGGCCGGGAACGTGAAGAATCACTCGCGCTCCCTGCCTGTCAGTTCCTGTCGCCGAAACAGGAAGTGGCTGCCAGCGGGGACAGGAGGCTCAGAGGGAGTCTGCGTGGGCACAATACAGCTGCAGGGGGCTGCTGGAACTCCCAGGTGAGTAAAACTCATTTTTTTGGGGATGACTTAAGTGTCCCTTTAAAGACGCATACCATTCTGTAGCTTGTGCTCTCCTCTTTCATTTGATGCCTGAATCTCCGCTCTACACCAAACAGTTTTTGTTCAATTTAAAAATCGCGGCTGCCATCTTGGCTATGTTATAACTTTCGGGTCACCCCTGTCTTCTCTGTTAGAGAAGTGCATCACTGAATGAAGCAGGAAGAGGAAGTGACACGCTTGGCCATTGCAAGAGGCTCCTCCAGAGGGGTCATAGCACGACTTTGTTGGAAGTCGCCTGGCTTAAAGGCATACCCATGAGAGGTGCTTGGAGTCCAGCAGATCATTTGAAGGCGTTCAAAGATTGTGGAGCCCCTCTGAGCTAATTACTTCTGGGTTATTTTCATTGGATATTTAGGTCAAGGAGGCAATTTTTCCCCCAGACAATAAACAGACTTGCCACTTACCAAGATGGTGGAAGTCTTCCCTCCCTCCAGGGTGATCTCCAGGTCCGAGAGCGCCGCGTCCACCTCATCTACTTCCTTATCGCTGTTGTTGTAATGGTTCTCTGTTGCCATCATGGATAGCTTATTTATGTGATACTAAAAAAAAACAAAAAAAAACAAATAAAAAAACCAGAAAGGATACACATCAATGAATCAAGTATGAATAATGCGTCAGGTTCTTCTCTCCTCGTAACCAATCAGCGCTCCATTTTTATTTTTTAAAAAGTGTCACTGAAGCGGAAAAAGTAGGATATAATAAATTGTATGTGTAGTAAGGGTAATTGATGGAACATTATTTTCAGTTGTATAGCTGTTTTGCTAAAACATTGCATCATTCTCTAATGTTTGCAGTGGAGGCTGCCATGTTCATTTCCTTTTAAGCAATACCAGTTGCCTGGCCGCCCCGATGGGCTATTTGGCTGCAGTAGTGTTTGAATCACACCAGAAACAAGAATGCAGCTAATCTTGTCAGATCTGACAATGTCAGAAACCCCTGATCTGCTGCATGCTTGTTCAGGGGCTATGGCTAAAAGTGTTAAAGGCAGAGGATCAACAGGACTGCCAGGCAACTGGTATTGCTTAAAAGGAAATAAATATGGCAGCGTCCATATACCCCTCACTACGGTTGTCCTTTAAAGAAACAGCGAGCGACAGATCGGTGCAATTTTCTGAAGCACCTATCTCTGACTAAATTAGTGGGAGAGCTCAGAGAAGCTCTTTTGCACAGATAACAACCGAAGTTTAACTCTTCCTGTACTGGAAAACAATATGAGACTCTTCTTTGCTGCTAATGTTGTATTTCTTAGCTGTACTACACATGCAATTCATTATCTAATAAGTTTATTTTCCTTTCAGATTCCCTTTAACCTGCCATAAGAACAAGGAATAGAGAAGCAGATTGGAGACCAGGAGAGGAACGCAGTAAATTAAGCCCCACTTGACCCACAAGAGGATCATTCACAAGCCAAAACAACCCGCCCTGGTACAAACTCAGGGTTGGGACAAAACAATTCCCTCCAACACTGATGCTATGTGTCTTCATTACTTTGAAAGAGATCAAAACTCCAGCAAACTCATTAGCAGAACATTCACAACCTTTGGCCAGCGGCCAGAACTCCCCTTTGATCTTGTAATGTTTTGTTGTCCGCTCTCAGGATTGCGGCCCTCTCCTCTCCCACCCCTCCAGAGCCACACAGCAGCAGAATAATAGGATCACGTCTATGTTGTGCTTGCTGCTCCTCTTCTAGAGGAAAACCATCTACAGATGTTTCACCGGCCTCCCACCAGCCACAGGATATTGGACAATCCACAAGCCTTATCTTTTATTTTCTACCCTGAAGATAAAGACATTCCCCACAGATCCTACAGAAAGTTAGCCATCTATGAGCAGGGTTGCTGTTCAAGCCAAGAGGACCACAAAATAGAGGTTGTTTGAGGAGTTCTTTCTATGACCATGTTGCAGAAGTCCTAGGATGACCTTATTTAACATGTAGGTTTGGCTGTCTGAACAGAATCGCCCACCAGAGTTGGAATTTGGCCGGATGACCACAGAAGAGAAATTACATCTTCGTGGAATGTGCTACTTTGACCCTGAAACCAAATCCTTACAGCATTTAAACTTCCTGGTCATTAGGAAAATGGTTCCACATAATTCTTCATACTCTGGACTTGTTGTCCTCAGGCTGTTTTCCCTTTCAGAGGACCATGAAGAACCTAATTTCCAGATGAAGAGGAAGAGATAAATGGGGTGGAAGGAGTGGTTTTAGGGTCAAAGCTGACTTTCTTTGTGTGGCAGCAATGCTGGATGCCATCTCTACAGAAGTGTGCCAAGTGATAACGCAGAGCAAGGTTACTGAGCAGTCCATGAAGATACAACTATAAGGACTTATGGCCCATACTCACGAGTGACATTTGTCGCCGCAACACGCGGCGCGCGCGTGTTGCGGCGACAGGTCGCCCGTGAGTATGGGCCGCCGCACGCGCACCCCGAACTGTCGCCCGCCGCTCTTGTCGCCATGCGATTGAAAGTTTCAATCGCATGGCAACAGTCGCCGCCGCACCTCCGCCGCAACTGTCGCTAGTCCGCGTGAGTACGCGGACTAGCGACAGCAACCTCCATAGAGGTGAATGAAGCTTCCGGCGGGGGGAGGAGGAACGTCGGCGACAGCTTCCGTCTCGCCGCTGGTCCCTCTTCCGCGTGTGTACGCGGAGGGACCTGGAGAGAAGCTGTCGCCGGCCTGTCGCTAGCACGCTCACGTGTGCTGGCGACAGGCCACTTCTGCAGCCCGTGAGTACGGGCCATTAGACAAGGCAAGACTGAAGCTACAGGACTAGAAAATTCTCCAAATCCTCACTGACCCAGGAAGTGGAATCCATGCTAGTAGTAAAAATGTAAACAGGACAAAAACTGCACACAAGAATGAACCATCACCGCTTTAAAATTAATGAGGGTAAAATGGACACACCAGTGGGCCAACACTTCTGTGAACCAGGACACAGCATGCAAGATCTAAAAGTACTTGTTCTTAAGGGTAACTTCAAAAATGAACAAGCAAGAAAGATTTCTGAGTACAAATTTATGAAGATGTTTAAGACATTAACAGAGAGTTTAAATTGTGAAATGGGATTCATGACTCCTTATGCAACATGATTGACTTGGCTTCACTATCTTCAGAAACAGCTAGATTTCATGTTTGGTTGCATAAGCTCACTGGCTCCACCCTGCTGATCACCTGACATCTAACTGCTAAACAGCAACCAGCACAACTGCCATCTTTGTGTTTACTATTTACCTGCATCAGTGTTTTACTTCAGCTAACGTCTGGAAATATGCCTGAAGAAGGTACTAGATCCCAGAAAGCTTGCATTATTTAACTTTATCAGTTAGCCATTAAAAAGGTATTACTTTTACAAGACTTTGTATTTTTCTACCTACATAATCCATGCTAGCAAATTAAAGCCACTACATGCAGTCAGTCACTGTGTCAATCAGTTGCCAGCAAGTGGCTCTCATTTTTACTACTATCTCTCCCTCGCTGTCCACTATCTCAACCCGAAAAAGGTGTTCACATGCAACACAATACGATCGTCTGATAGAATGTGTGATTTGATGATATAAGACCAGGCAGGAATTATAGCAGAGGACAGCCGAGTCATACTCACCTTGGCAGATCACAGAAGGAGAATGCTGCCGTTGAGAGAGAGCCGAGCTCGTGCTAGACTGTCGACCCAAAATAGTCACAATTTTAAATAATAATAATGATAAAATCTAGTGGGTGAATGTATGGCTCTCTTAATGCCCTCTGTTAAGTGCTTATTTAAAAAAAAAAAAAAAAAAAAACTGCTCTGTGTTTATTACGTAGTCTACAGCTGGACCCTGCATTGCAAGTATTTCAATATAATCAATGTTTCCGCTGTATTGAATCTTATCTCAATCAGCCTGGCTCTATTCTAGTACATTGCCGGGGAGAGGGAAGCTTGTTATCTCCCCTCCTGTATTTCTGCTCCTCACTGATTGGCTGAGGGCAATTCAGTGTAACAGGAGGCTGAGAAGGGAAATGCACCTCACCTCTCCGCAGAAGCTTCTGATATATGATCTATATGTGCTCATGTGTTTCCAAAGCAAGCTAGATAGGACAGTGCAGTTTTAGTACATAGCTCAGTGGGAGAGAGGACTGGCAAAAGGAGGAAATGACATCAGCATTGGCTTCAGTCAGATGCAGTAAAGATGGAAAATGCATGGAACAGTTTTCTCTGTATTTACTATATAAAATTCACTGAAATAAAAACGTGGACAGTACAATACATATGTAAGTAGAGCAAGTATTGATCTACTTACTGAATATATAAGGGTGTTTTTTCCTGGGATAGTATGGCTGTCCCTGATGCTTTAAAGAGGACTGTAGTGAAAACAACATGATGAATAAAAATTGCTCATTTTTTACAATATTCATTTAGACATTAGTCAGAATGCTCTGGGAGGTGATTTCTGCATTTAGGTGACACTAGAAAAATGTGAATATTGTGCAAAAGTCCATTTATTTCAGAAATTCTACTTAAAAAGGCAAAACTAATAAATGAAATAGACTCATTACATGCAAAGTGAGAGATTTCACGCCTTTGTGATAAATTTTGATGATTTTGGCTTACAGCTCATGAAAACCCCAAAATCAGAATCTCAGACCATTAGAATATTGTGAGAAGGTTCTAGATTCTCGGCTCAAAGTGTCAGACTCTAATCAGCTAATCAATCCACAACACCTGCAAAGGGTTCGGATTTCATACATTAGTTTTATCTTTTAGGCCTTTTTCACAGTGGGACGTTGCGTTTGATGCGACGTAAAGCCTCGTTCACATCTGCTGCGCTGAAAAACGTGTTAAAGCGCAGGGTAAAAAACGCATGCGCTTGTGCGCGCTTTCGTCCGCGTTTCTGTGCGTTGCGCTGCGATTCTTTAAAGCACGTTTTGCTTACTGTAGCAGCAGCAGTTGTCAATAAAACTTTGTTTTTGTATGTAAATGTATTTTTTTCTCCAATTAGGGGTAAAAAACGCATGCGCTTCTATGCGCTTGTACGCGATTCTATGTGCTAAAAAAGCGAACCCATTCACTTGCATTGCTGTGCGCTTTCCAGCTCAACGCACAGAAATGCATGCAACACTACGTTTCTGTAACGCTGCTCAGCGCAGCGCATAGATGTGAACCAGCTACATTTAGTTACATGGAAAAATCAATACCTTGCTGAACGCACAGGGCAGTGCGCTGTAAAAAGCGCACAGAAACGGCCCTGATGTGAACGAGGCCTTAAAGTCGCACAATGTGCCCCTAACGTAGCGCATGTAGTTTATAAAATTGGACGTTATTTTGCACTGCACTATGTGTCTCTTGGTGCGCCGTTTTTGTCACATACTGATGTAACGAAAACAGTGCATGCGTTACATTAAAAAAAAAAAAACAAAAAAAAAAAAACAACTTACTGAGCATGTGCAACACACAACGCAGCAAATGTATTGCTAAACGCACAGCATGCAGCACTTTCTAAATATTGCTACACGTTACACACAACGCAACGTGTGCACTGTGAATGTTGCACAGACTTTGTATTGCTGTGCGTTAGTCTGCGTTATAATTTTTTATTACGTGCGACTTTAACGTCCCACTGTGAAAGAGGCCTTAAAGAGAACCCGAGGTGTGTTTAAAGAATGTCATCTGCATACAGAGGCT